>NC_043968.1:66245182-66482682 GCF_902148855.1 Sphaeramia orbicularis | reverse complement strand
TCATGGAATTAACACATCATGCCTAATTATATTATGATGCCCCATTGGATGCATTCTCAAATGCAACAAGGCTTTTAAAATGTAAACACTGTCTGTGCAAAGAATACATACTTCAACTTAACTCTTTCCCCGCCAGAGCATTTTCCAGTGAGCTGGTAGCCAGCGCCAGCCTTTTTGGTCATTTTCACTAATCTTTGGAGGCTCACTGAAAATGTTGTGTTAGGAGTATGTGAACACTGAATACATCAAAAGCAAGAACAGAACTTCAACTTTTAAACACAAGAAACGATTTTATTCTATCTTCATTTGTTTGTGAGATATGAACATTTGAATATTGGTCATTTTCAGGAAAAAACTGAATTTTGAGCAAAAAACTGAGAAAACTGCATTTTTTTTCCCAAAGGTATTGATTTTCAAGATAAAATTGATTTCCTATTTATATTTTTGACTCTTTCTCATTTACCAAGAGTAACACTGTATTCCAAATCACAAAATAAAATAATAATAATAACAACAATAATAATAACAAACAGCTCTAAGATATCCCATCATTCCACAAAATATTAGAGGAATCTACACCAAACTTTAGACAAAATATCTTCTAAAGCACCAGGTTCCTTCTAAACTGTACACACTTACATACATCAGTTGTAAGTCTTCCACGTAGTAGTTTAGTTTTTTGATATAAACACTTCAATATTCCTCATTTTCAAGAAAAAAAAGAAACAAATGCACTAAATACTGTAGATTTCTGGCATTTCCTTGGCTGCACCAGGTCCTCCTGTTGGACCAGCTACTGGTTTTGATCTGTAAATAATTATATGGACATCTAGTTATTTATCTATGTATGAATATATGTATTTATTTATTTATTTCATACACAAGCCAAATCAAACAGTGTCTTACCTGTGTCCCCACTGACATTATACAGCTGAATCTGTTCCATGTCCTCAGTCTGAATCTGAACTCACTCTAACAGATGCAGACTAGCTGTCCTTTGTCTTGTCCCACGTCTGTGTGTCTGTCTTCTCCTTGAATGTCCACTATAAATATTTCTTTTCTCTTCCTCCTGTCTGTCATTGTCTCCGTGTCGCTCCGTGCCCCCCCCCCCCCACCCCCCCTTTCGTGTCGGACCTGAGCCGATCCGTGTTTCCCGTGTTCCGTGTCCATCTCCCTCACCTTCTATTTCTCCGTTCCTGTCTCTAAATGGTTCTTCTGTAGCTCCATCATATATTGAATTGTCGGACTGTCTCCATAATCATCTTTACGGCTTCTGAAACTGCGCGCGGTTCCTGCACAGGCTGCATTTCCTCATTCAGTGACTGACGCTGGATGCGTTACCATGGGATACGGAGACTCCAGTGCGAAAACGTTAAACCCAGTCCGTCATTTTTCCAAAAAAGCTGCTTAATTGTTTGTTTTTGGACTAAGGAAAGTAATTCACACGATCCGCAACAGCTTCAACTACAGTATAACAGTGAAAAAGTGACGGAAAATCTCGTCATTGGCGAGGAAAGAGTTAAGTTGTGGAAAAAATACCATATTTATTTATTTTCTCTCCCTCCCTCCATGAGTCTATTACAGTGTGGCAACTCTACTGTGCAGTTTTGAAAACTGCACATTTCTTTCAGCTACAAACAATGCTTCATTTACGCTTCGGTAAATGCCAGTGAAATCAAGGCATTATTTTATTGGTTTTAGTGATAGGCAAAAAAACCGATATTCACCGATATTACATTTTTATGCCAATATCGGGCCGATAATATCGGTGGGCCGATATTATCGGACATCCCTATATCATACAATTTAGATAATTTACCTTAACTGTAAACAAATTGGCTACTGCTCTAAGCACTACCACTTCCAAAGCACAAGTTCTTGGTTAACAAAACCATATATATTACTCGGATTTACGGATATATTACTCGCATTTGCGCATGCGTGGCGTCTGTCAAACCGCCGGCGGATCTACTCCTAGAAATCCAGCCTTTTAACTACTTATTTCTTGCCTTTCAACGCTTACTCACTTGAACCTAACCTCTTAACCGTGTCTTTTTAACTTGACGCCATCAATCCAAACCTCCATCAGGACAGGTCAGTATTGTCAGTGGATCCTTACCTCTGGTTGTCACCCATCGCTTCCCGCGCTCTGCCCGGTATCTCGCTGTTTCCACCATGGCGTCATCCTCATCAGCCGGAGATAGTCCTCTTGTCGAAGCCAACAAAACCCTGGTAAAGGCTTACCAAACTATCGCGGATCTCAAAGAGGAAATACTGCGCCTCTCCGCAGAACTCGAGGAGAAAAATGCCCAGCTCTGTGGTTTCTCCAGCCGCCTTCCCACACTGTCCAGTCTGTTTCTGAAAAGCGCAGAGAAGCCCAAAGCCTCCTGTGATGATACGGTGTTATGGGATCCTTCCTCTGCCTGTTCTCGCCCCCCGTGTTCTACACCCTGGTCTGAAGTGGTGATTCGTGGCCGCAAAAGAACACCAGCAAAGACTCACCACCGCCGACCATCAGCACATCAAACCGCTTCGGCGTCCTGTCCGTGGAGGACGCTCCGGCTCCTCCCCCCGCGGCTGGTGTGCCCCCCGTCCCACCTGGCTCTGTCCCGGAACCGGCTCCTGCTGACTCCGTGGCTGCCACCGAGCTGATTACCAGCGACGGTCCTAAAGCCGGTCCTCCTGTGAAGCCGTCGAACAAGGGTCCCCGCTCCTCGGTCCGCTCCTCTGCCCGGCGCCGCCTCCTCCGAGAGGCCGTCCGCCGTCACTCCGACGGTCCACCCGTGGAATGTCCACCTAGAGAGACCAGGAACCCTTCACCTCCAACACTGTCTCCTCGACCACTTTTCCCTCCGACCACCGCTATCCTCGGGGACTCCATCATCCGTAACGTCCGTTTCTTTAACGCCATAACCAGGTGTTTTCCTGGTTCCACCGTCACCTCCATCCTCCATGAACTCCCTCAGCTGCTGCTCTCACTGCCGTCCACCGTTACCCGGATCATAGTTCACGTGGGCTTCAATGACACTTCTCTTCAACAGTCTGAAGTGACGAAGGTTCATTTTAAAAACCTCTTTGATAAACTGAAAAGATCCGGGAAGGCTGTTTTCATTTCCGGGCCCCTCCCCTCCTTTGCCCGTGGTGTGGGCCGTTTCAGCCGACTCCTCAGCCTGAACACCTGGCTCCAGTCCGCCTCTGCTCTGAACGGCTTCAGTTTTATTGATAACTTTAATCTGTTCTGGAACCGCTCCTCCTTCTACAAGTCCGATGGCGTCCACCCCTCTACACTAGGCAGCAGCGTCCTGGCTCAAAACATTCAACATGCTGTCCAGACTAAAACCACACCCACACCTATGTGACTACGCTCCCCGTCTTCTGCTGCAGTCACCTGCTCCCCCTGCTGGTCACATCAAACATCACCACGTTCAGAGTCTCCTGTACAGTCTGTAGTCAGACTGAATACCACCCCAGCTGATCTCTCCTCCTCTCCCAGCCCCTCACTAATGACAGCTACACCCCTCACTCACACCAGCTCACCTTTGAGGAACAATCTCTCTACTGGTCACCATCCCATTCCTGTTATTTTCGGTTCACGTATGGGGTTTCACACTGCTAAAAGGCATCGTAATATCACCAATCTCCGCCCATTAATATACACCGCAGTCATTGGTGCGTCCTTCTCTATAGGGTTATGGAATTGCCAATCTGCAGTGAACAAAGCAGATTTTATTGCTGCCTATGCCAACCATCACACACTGGACATCCTGGCTCTCACTGAAACCTGGATTACGCCTGAAAACAATGCAACCCCAGCCGCACTTTCTATCAGCCACACATTCTCTCATACCTCTCGTCCATCTGGACGAGGAGGTGGTGTGGGTCTGTTAATTTCCAACAAATGGAAACACAATCAACTCCTACCTTCAGTCAAATACAACTCCTTTGAATACCATGCCATCCTAGTGACAGCACCAGTCAAACTTTACATAATTGTCATTTATCGTCCACCAGGGCAACTGGGTGATTTTCCTGATGAGCTTGACACTCTGCTTTCCTCCATCCCAGAGCATGACTGCCCCATGCTAGTCCTCGGTGACATGAACATCCACTTAGACAATCCCAGCTTCTCAGATTTCATGTCACTAATACTCTCTTTTGAGCTACAGCGGGTTTGCAGTCCTCCAACCCACAAAGCTGGTAAAGAGCTCGATCTCATTTTCACCCGAAACTGCATCACAGATGCCCTCACAGTCACACCTTTACACCTGTCTGACCACTATTTCATTCAGTTCAGTGTGTCTCTCCCTGAAAAACACTCTGCTCCCTCCCCCATGGTCTCTTTCCGCCGCAACCTCCGCAATTTGTCCCCCACCCACTTCTCCACTGTCGTAGCCTCCGCTCTCCCTCCCCCCAGCACTTTTTCCTCCTTAGAGGTTAACGATGCCACTGAGTCTCTGTGCTCTACACTTAGCTCCTGTCTGGATAATCTGTGCCCTCTATCTACTAGACCCGCTCGATCCTCCCAGTCCCACCCATGGCTCAATGATAACCTCCGGTCGCTGCGTACCAACCTCAGAGCCGCAGAGAGAAAATGGCACAAAACAAAAAGCTCTTCTGACCTGATCACATTCCAGTCACTATTGGTATCCTTCTCATCCAGTGTCACTGCTGCGAAGAAGGCTTACTATAATAACAAAATTCATTCTGCCACCGACACCAAGAAACTATTCTCAACCTTTAAAACACTACTCAACCCTCCACCTCCACCGCCCACTACTAATCTGACAGCAGACAATTTTGCTTCATTTTTCACAAATAAAGTGTCTACTATCAGCAGTCAGTTCACTGATCCACCCATAGACTGCACGCCTCCTTCTTCAACATCATCATCATCACACACTGCTTCCTCTCCCCTGACTATGGCTACTACTAACTCAACTGATAAAAGCCCAACTGCGTCATTCCCCTCATTTACTCCCCTCACAGAGAACGAGGTGTCTAAACTCCTTTCCTCTAGCCGTCCTACAACATGCTTGTTGGACCCTATTCCATCCAACCTCTTACAGTCTGTTGCCCCTACTATCACAGCACCAATCACACATGTCATTAATGCTTCACTGACTTCAGGAACATTTCCTACAGTATTTAAACAAGCGCAGGTAACACCACTACTCAAAAAACCTTCCCTCACCCCCACTCAAGTGGAGAATTATCGACCAGTCTCACTCCTCCCATACCTTTCTAAGATCATCGAAAGGGCTGTTTTCAAACAGGTCACAGAATTCCTCTCCCAAAATAACCTCCTGGACATCAACCAATCTGGCTTCAAAATCGGCCACTCCACTGAAACGGCTCTGTTGTCTGTGACAGAAGCCTTGAAAGAGGCTAGAGCAGCAGCCAAGTCTTCAGTACTCATTCTACTGGACTTATCAGCAGCATTTGACACTGTCAATCATGATATCCTGTTATCCATACTCTGGAACATGGGCATCACAGGCCACGCACACTCCTGGTTTCAATCTTACCTTACTGGTCGGTCCTTCAGTGTGTCCTGGCTAGGGCACACATCAGCAGTTCACCGCCTCACCACGGGGGTCCCCCAAGGCTCTGTGTTGGGCCCCCTCCTTTTTGCCATATACACCACCTCACTCGGTCAGATCATCCACTCACACGGCTTCTCATATCATTGCTATGCTGATGATACCCAGCTCTATCTGTCATTCCCACCTGATGACTCCACAGTCTCAGTGCGGATCTCAGATTGTCTCTCTGACATATCTGCATGGATGAAAGCCCATCACCTTCAGCTGAACCTGTCCAAAACTGAACTGCTGGTCTTCCCAGCTAAGCCAACCATACAGCTGGACATCTCCATCACTATTGACTCCATACCTCTGGCTCCTACCAGTGTAGTACGTAACTTGGGAGTCATGATTGATAATCAGTTGACCTTCACGGATCACGTTGCCTCTGTCACCCGATCATGCCGTTTCACTCTGTTCAACCTAAGAAAGATCAGGCCATACCTAACTGAACAGGCCACCCAGCTCCTGGTGCAGACTATGGTTATCTCCCGTCTTGACTACTGCAATGCTCTTCTAACGGGCCTCCCAGCTTGTGTTGTCAAACCACTACAGATGGTCCAGAATGCAGCAGCGCGTCTGGTCTTCAATCAGCCTAAAAGGGCACATGTCACCCCCTTACTCATTGAGTTACACTGGCTACCCATAGCTGCCCGCATCAAATTCAAATCTTTAATCCTAGCCTACAAAATTCTCCGTGGGTCTGCTCCTGTCTACTTAGGTGCACTAATAAAAGCTTATGTCGCCCCACGACCACTCCGCTCGTCTGGGGAACGTAGTCTGGTGGTCCCCAGACCTTGTACAAGACAATCCAGGCTCTTTTCATGGGTCGTTCCACGTTGGTGGAACGCTCTACCAAGTGCTACAAGAACAGAGTCATCCCTGCCTATCTTCAAGAAGCTCCTGAAGACCCAGCTCTTCCGAGAGCACCTCCTGTCCTAGCACTTTCAAACATTCCATTTTAAATATTCTAATAAGGTTTTTCCCAGGACAACCACAGATTCTTTCACGATTATCTCTGGACCTGCTGCGGTGGTCCGGCCTCTTCCCTGCCCTCATCATCACCACTCACTTATCCTCAACCGCCTCCATGTGTCTCCCCCTACTCCCCCCTTCTCCCCCTCTCCCCCAGTCCCTATCTCTATCGCTCTCTCTTTTTCCCCTTCTCTACTCTCTCTCTTTAACCCCAACTGGTCAAGGCAGACGGCCATCCTCCAGGAGTCTGGGTCTGCTCGAGGTTTCTGCCTGTTAAAGGGAAGTTTTTCCTCGCCACTGTCACCAGTCACAAGTGTTTGCTCCTGGAGGATTCTGTTGGGTTTCTGTAGAATTGACTTAGAGTCTGGTTTTGACCAACTCTATATATAAAATGTCAAGAGATAACTTTCTTGTGATCTGGCGCTATATAAATAAAATTTGATTGATTGAGTGATTTAATTGGTTTTCCCCTGTAAGTCGCTTTGGAAAAAAGCGTCTGCCAAATGCGTAAACATAAACATAAACATAAACAAAACAGACTGTGAGATCAGCTTGTTTTTGATGTGGGTTGTAATTGATGCTGGTTGGCTGGACTTATTGATTGACCAGTGTGGTCAGATAAACATTTGACTTAGAATTACACTTTCTGTTGAAATTAAGTTGATTTCAATAGACAAAACCTGATGAGCTTAAGTTATCTTATCCAGTGACTATGACCACAACAGCTGCAAAACTCATTTAATTCCAAATGCTGATACTGCCATATGCTCATGCTGCCATATGTGATTTGATATCGTCGAGATTAACATATTATTTGGAGCAGTCTGGGCTTCCACAGATTGTATATTGTTACATTTCAACCACAATAGATTGGGGCCACTGTTTATTTCCTGAGGCCCACACAGGATGTGACAATGTTTTACTTCCCCTCCTACATAAGAACTTTTGCCAGCAGGCTCTAATATGAGTTTCAATGAGCCGTCCCTGAAAAGGATCCTGTTAAGAATGTCCATAGGAGCAGCTCCTTTCTCTCAGCATGCACCTCTCACATATGTTACAATCATTATGTCACAGAATACTGCCTAGTCCAGCTGTAAACACAGGCATATAATACTGAGTGCTGAGTTTACTTTAACACACGTCATTTTAAAAACCAGTGAAAAAAAAACATAAAATAAATTGAACTATATATCAGTCACAGCTGATAAGGATAATTCTTGTAAAATGTTATCATGATAGAAATTTTTCATTTGGCTGTGTTAGACTTTGTGCAACATAGCACGTACCGCATGTTTCATGGATACAGCACTGCAAAAATCTTAGGCTACCCTCAGCTTTGTTGTTTTTACAGTGTTGTAAATGGACATAATGTTTATTTCTTGATTCTTTTATTGTACTAGTATTTATTTAGTGTTTCCCCTAGTCCACCTTAATGTTAGCATCTGTCATTTAGTTATATATTTCATAACTGAAACGTTTTTGTCTTCAGTTGTGTGATTCTGAACCTTGTGCTCTACATGATTTGTAAACTAGCTTAAACTGAGGCTACCCTAGTTTTCCAAATACAGGGGTACTCTAGCACAAAGCTGTTGTAGCTGTGTTGTACCAAGTATTTGGTGTGAACTATACTTAAATATCAAAAGTACAAGTAGATCGTACACTCACTTCGGTCAATACTAAGGGTTAAACTACAGTAAATCAGTAGCAAACTGTGAGCACTACTGCTGAGCCTTTACCTTGGCAATCACTGCCAAGAAAATACGTCTTCACTGACATAAAACCTCAAAAGCAACAGTACGTTGAATTGAAAGCACTCACCAGCTGTAATCCTCTAATTAACGATGATGAGGATGTCAACGGCTCTTTGGCTTTTGTATGCTTTCGGGCTTTGCATTGTGTATTTTCCCGGCGTTGAAATCAGGTACATATAAATGTCAGGATGCGTGATTTCCGGCCACATATCAATGTTCGTAGACCACTTGTTGTTTGATAACTTGTATGGATCCATGTCGAGTCCAATTGTCTTTAATTTCATGTTATATTCCACATTTTTCCTGGTCTCGCTGTAGTTATTGCTGTGCTCCATGATGTTGAGCCGGTTTGTTTTTGCCACTCGGTCTGACTTAGAGGGGCGTGGCCCAGGGGGGGAAGTGACGTTTGTGCATTCCCTCTATTGTAGTCCTTCTATTCTGCCACCCACTTGTATTGGACCTGTGTGGAGGGGGGACCCTTGAATGGAGCCATTCTGGGGCCAAATGTTTTGAATTTGAAAAAATACAATTTGAAACTGAAAATTGAAGTTTTGATCTTGAATTTTGAAAAATACAACAATGTATTCAAATTAAAAATAAGTGTATGAAAAGTTTTTTTTCAGGTTACATATAATTTTGATTCACAGGGGTAATTTGAATAAATTGTTTACTTTCATTTTTCACTTTTATATATATTTTAATACTTGAGGTTTTATTTTTTTCAGTTGTATGTGTTATCTTTTCAGATTCAGATCTTATTTTTTGCTGTTTCAAATCTTATTTTTTCAGTTTGAGATCTTTTTTTAGTTTCAGATCTCTTTTTTTTCCACTTGTACAACTTTTGGCCCTGATGTGGTGTGGAGGGCGTGACCCAACTGAGAGGGGCATGGAATCATGAGTGACAGCGTAACAAAAAACTTAGGGACCGTTCATGTTGCCTTCTGGGAGCGTAGGAACTGAAACAATTCGGACTCAACACTTTATATACACTATATTCACATCACTGGTAGTGAAAGAAGTGATGCCAGTGACAAACTTGCATTTAAAAGTACTGAGCACCATTTGTTTTATAAGAGTAATAAATTATGCCAGATTATGCAGATAAACAGCCACACATTAAATACATATGTCCGATTTCCACGTAGCACAGAGAAGGCAAGTCAGTTTATGGTTAACTTCTGGTGCCAGTCACAACAGCGGGCAAATGAACAGATAGTAAAACTCAGCACTTCAACTGTCAGGTAATGAGGTAAATGAGGGATACTTTTAAGTTCCAGAGAACAGTTCAGGGAACACTGCAGTGTATCATTGCACCGGATCAAGTTGTTATAAAATGGACTCCCTAAACAGAATGACAGTAGTCGTTCTAGTACTCTTATACTGCAAATGGTGCTCAGTACTGTCTAAAACAGCTTTTTAAATGTAAGTTTGTCACTGGCATCAGTTTTTTCACTACCAGTGACATGAATATAGTTCTCGAAACCGGGTCCATTAAAAGTACTAGTTCCGTTTAAGGATAAAAACTGCCTTTCATGGCAAAGTGCAATACTAATGTTTAAAATATATTTAGTAATATTTTATTTACTTTATTTAGGGACCAAGCCGAGAGGGAAGGTCCACTCAGAAAGTGAGTGGACTTACCAGAACGCAAGGCCCCTATTGTTTTTCGTTCATTTTTAGGGACCGAGCTGAGAGGGTAGGTCCACTCACACAAGTGAGTGGACTTGCCAGAAGGCAAGACTCCTATTGTTTTTCGTTCGTTTTTTTTTTTTATTACGCCCAAGCCGAGTAAAGCCGGCGCAGGGCCTATTGAGTCTGCAGTGGGCGCATGGGGACGAAATCGCCAGTGACGCGGTCGCCTTTTGCCACTGTCGCCACTCTCACACATATTCACATTCACGGCACTGAGACCTTTCCGAAGATGTACATGACGTGCACAAATCGCATATTTACACCTGCTCAGAATGAATGGGAGACAATGGGATACACCCAGTCGGGGTCAGTCACGTGTGTATAAGTGCACGACAGGATACATCGGACTCCACAGACATGTGGGGGACCTCGAGAGCTTTCAAATAAGGCCAGATATGTGGTTGCCACGGAAACGGCTATATTGTTCTTGCTCAGATTATTATTTTTATTTTATTTTAATTTTTTGTCTTATTTTTCTTTCTCCTGCGATTTGAGCTGAATTTTGACCCCCTGAACATTTACGAAAACTCACCAAATTTTGCCCAAAATTCAGAAGTGCGAGAAATTGAATTTACATATAGGTTTCATAGATGTCGGTAAAGAAATGTTGCTACAGCGCCCCCTTGAAAAGTGGAAATACATTACGTCAATGGGAGCATGTCCAACACAAAGTTTGTCGTAGAGCCACAAAAATTGGTACACAGATTCATCATGAGACAAAAGAAAATATATTATTATGGCCACACCCCTAAACTAACCGGAAGTCGGCCATATTGGATTGAAATTTCCAAAATGCTGAGTCATTGTTTTTGCTGACTCAGCATTTTGGAAATCACATTTTAACTATCTCCTCCTTGGGCGTTTGGCCAAATGAGCTCAAAATTGGTGTACAGTATATAGACAAGTGGGGCATCAAAAGTTAGCAAAATTTTTGGAATCGGTGTCACCGTTTTTGTGCGACAAGGTTGCAAACTTTGTGAAGTTTTTTTTGTAACTTTACCATTACAAAATTTACTTCAGCTCAGACATACGAACACCAATTTGGCTCAAATTTGACTCTGACGTCTATCTCCCAGGCCTAGAGCCATTTATTGAAAGAAATTGAAATTTTGCACTATAGTGCCCCCTAAAATTATACATTTACAAAACTGGCATCAGTTTGGACATACACACACCAATTTGGCTCAAATTTGACTCAGACATCTGTCTCCCAGGCCTATACCTACTTGTCAAAAGAAATTTAAATTTCGCACTGCAGTGCCCCCTACAAGTTTTTTAAATTTTTTTTTAATTAAAATTGCTTCAGTACGGACATACGAACACCAGTGTGGCTCAAATTTGACTCAGACGTCTATCTCCCAGACCTACACCGATATCAGAAAAATTTGAAATTTGGCGCTATAGCGCCCCCTACAACTTTACTTTTACGATAATTGCGTCAGTTTGGACATACGAACACCAATTTGTATTAAATTTGAATCAGTTGTCAATCTCCCAGGCCTACACCCATTCATCAGAAGACATTGAAATTTGGTGCAAGAGCGCCACCTGCTGAACGATGGACATACTTCTACTGGACGTGCCCGTGGCGAGGGCCTTTAGATGCCGCGTGCGGCTTTAATTTTTATTAATGTTTATTAGGCCCGAGCCGAGTAAAGCCGGCGCAGGGCCTATTGAGTCTGCAATGGGCGCATGGGGAGGAAATCACCAGTGACGCGGTCGCCTTTCGCCACTGTCGCCACTCTCACACATATTCACATCCACGGCACTGAGACCTTTCCGACGATGTACATGACATGTGCATAAATCGCATATTTACACCTGCTCTGAATGAATGTGAGTCAATGGGACACGCCCACTCGGGGTCAGTCACGTGTGTGTAAGTGCACGACACGTGACATCTGACCCCACAGACATGTGGGGGAGCTCGAGAGCTTTCAAATAAGGCCAAATATGTGGTTGCCATAGAAACGGCTATATTGTTCTTGCTCAGATTATTATTATTATTTTTTTTTTCTTTCTCCTGCGCTTTGAGCTCAATTTTGATCCCCTGAACATTTACGAAAACTCACCAAATTTTGCCCAAAATTCAGAAATGTGCAAAATTGAATTTACATATAGGTTTCGTAGATGTCGGTAAAGAAATGTTGCGGCAGCGCCCCCTTGAAAAGTGGAAATGCATTGCGCCAATGGGAGCACGTCCAACACAAAGTTTGTCGTAGAGCCACGAAAATTGGTACACAGATTCATCTTGAGGAGACAAAAAAAAAATATTATTATGGCCACGCCCCTAAACCAACCCTTAGTCGGCCATATTGGATTGAAATTTCCAAAATGCTGAGTCAGCGTTTTCGCTGACGTTGTATTTTAACTATCTCCTACTAAGCCGTTTGGCCAAATGAGCTCAAAATCGGTGTACAGTATCTAGAGAAGTGGGGCATGAAAAGTTAGCCGAATTTTTTGGATTGGTGTCACCATTATTGTGTGACAACGTCGCAAACTTTGCAAAGTTTCTTTGCGAATGTACCATTACAAAAATTGCTTCAGCTCAGACATACGAACACCAATTTGGCTCAAATTACACTCAGACGTCCATCTCCCAGGCCTACACTCATTTTGTTAAAAGAATTTGAAATTTCGCTCTGTAGCGCCCCCTACAAATGTACATTTACAAAAATGACATCAGTTTGGAGATACGAACACCAATTTGGCTCAAATTTGACTAAGACATCTGTCTCCCAGGCCTACACCTACTTGTCAAAAGAAACTGAAATTTCACACTACAGCGCCCCCTACAAGGTTTTTTTTTTTTTAATTTTTTTATTAAAATTGCTTCAGTTCGGACATACGAACACCAATTTGGCTCAAATTTGACTCAGTTGTCAATCTCCCAGGCCTACACCCATTTATCAAAAGAAATTGCCATTTCGCTCACTAGCGCCCCCTGCAAATTCACCTTCACGAAAACTGCATCACCTCGGACATATGAACACCGATTTGGCTCAAATTTGACTCAGTGGTACATCTTGCAGGCCTACACCCATTCAATTGAAGAAATTTAATTTTAGCTGCATAGCGCCCCCTACAGATTTACTTATACAAAAATTTCCTTAGTTCGGACATAAAAGCAATGATTTCCCTCAAATTTGAATCAGTTGTCAATCTCCCAGGCCGACACCCATTCATCAGAAGACACTGAAATTTGGTGCTAGAGCGCCACCTGCTCAATGATGTGCATACTTCCACTGGACGTGCCCTTGGCGAGGGCCTTTAGATGCCGCTTGCGGCTTTAATTTTGTCTTATTTTTCTTTCTCCTGCGCTTTGAGCTCAATTTTGACCCTCTGAACATTTATGAAAACTCACCAAATTTTGCCTAAAATTTAGAAGTGCGAGAAATTGAATTTACATATAGGTTTCGTAGATGTCGGTAAAGAAATGTTGCCGCAGCACCCCCTTGAAAAGTGGAAATGCATTGCGCCAGTGGGAGTGCGTCCAACATAAAGTTTGTCGTAGAGCCACGAAAATCGGTAGACAGATTCACCATGAGGAGACAAACAAAAAATATTATTATGGCCACGCCCCTAAACCAACCCTTAGTCGGCCATATTGGATTGAAATTTCCAAAATGCTGAGTCAGCGTTTTCGCTGAACTTGTATTTTAACTATCTCCTACTAAGCCGTTTGGCCGAATGAGCTCAAAATCGGTGTACAGTATCTAGAGAAGTGGGGCATCAAAAGTTAGCTGAATTTTTTAATCGGCATCACCGTTTTTGTGTGACGAGGTTGCAAACTTTGCGAAGTTTTTTCGAAAATTTACCATCACAGAAATTGCTTCAGCTCAGACATACGAACACCGATTTGGCTGAAATTTGACTCAGACGTCCATCTCCCAGGCCTACACCCATTTATTAAAAGAAATTGAAATTTCGCACTATAGCGCCCCCTACAAATGTACATTTACAAAAATGACATCAGTTCGGACATACGAACACCGATTTGGCTCAAATTTGACTCAGACATCTGTCTCAAAGGCCTACACCTATTTATCAAAATAAAATGAAATTTTGCACTACAGTGCCCCCTACAAAAATGTTTAATATTTTTTATTAAAATTGCTTCAGTTCGGACATACGAACACCGATTGGGCTCAAATTTGACTCAGATGTCTATATCCCAGGCCTACACCCATTTATCAGAAAAATTTGAAATTCGGCACCATAGTGCCCCCTACAATGTTACCTTTACGAAAATTACTTCACGTGAGACATGCGAACACCAATTTGGCTCAGATTTGAATCAGTGTTCAATCTCCCAAGCCTACACCCATTTATCAAAAGAAATTTCCACTTCGCTCAGTAGCGCCCCCTACAAATTTACCTTCACGAAAATTGCATCAGTTCAGACATAGGAACACCGATTTGGCTCAAATTTGACTCAGTGGTACATCTCACAGGCCTACACCCATTCAATGGAACAAATTGAATTTTGGCTCATAGCACCCCCTACAGATTTATTTATACAAAATTTTGTTCAGTTCGGACATACGAACACTGATTTGTCTCAAATCAATTGTCAATGTCCCGGGCCTACACCCATTCATTAGAAGACACAAAAGTTGGGGCTAGAGTGCCACCTGCTGAACGATGAGCATACTTCCACTGGACATGCCCTTGGCGAGGGCCTTTAGATGCCGCTTGCGGCTTTAATTTTTCTTTCTCCTGCGCTTTGAGCTCAATTTTGACCCCCTGAACATTTATGAAAACTCACCAAATTTTGCACAAAATTCAGAAATGTGCAAAATTGAATTTACATATATGTTTCGTAGATGTCGGTAAAGAAATGTTGCTGCAGCGCCCCCTTGAAAAGTGGAAATGCATTACGTCAATGGGAGCATGTCCAACATAAAGTTTGTCGCAGAACCACGAAAATCGGTACACAGATTCATCATGAGGAGACAAACAAAAAATATTATTGTGGCCACGCCCCTAAACCCACCCTTAGTCGGCCATATTGGATTGAAATTTCCAAAATGCAGAGTCAGCGTTTTCGCTGACGTCGTATTTTAACTATCTCCTCCTTCGCCGTTTGGCCGAATGAGCTCAAAATCGGTGTACAGTATCTAGAGACGTGGGGCATCAAAAGTTAGCCAAATTCTTGGGATCGGTGTCACCGTTTTTGTGTGACGACGTCGCAAATTCTGCAAAGTTTCTTTGGGAATTTACCATTACAAAAATTGCTTCAGCTCAGACATTCGAACACCGATTTGGCTCAAATTTGACTCAGACGTCTATCTCCCAGGCCTACACCTATTTGTCAAAGGAAACTGAAATTTCGCACTACAGCGCCCCCTACAAGTTTTTTTTACATTTTTTTATTAAAATTGCTTCAGTTCGGACATACGAATACCGATTTGGCTCAAATTTCAGTCAGACATCTATCTCTCAGGCCTGCACCCATTTGTCAGAAACAATTGAAATTTGGCGCTATAGCGCCCCCCACAACTTTACCTTTACGATAATGGCTTCAGTTTGGACATACGAACACCGATTTTACTCAAATTTGAATCGGTTGTCAATCTCCCAAGCCTACACCCATTTATCAAAAGAAAATGCCATTTCGCTCAATAACGCACCCTACAAATTTACCTTCATGAAAATTTCGTCAGTTCAGACATACGAACACCGATTTGGCTAAAATTCAACTCAGTGGTACATCTCGCAGGCCTACACCCATTCAATGGAACAAATTGAATTTTGGCTCCATAGCGCCCCCTACAGATTTATTTATACAAAAAATTTTTCAGTTCGGACAGACGAACACTGATTTGTCTCAAACTTGAGTCAGTTGTCAATCTGCCAGGCCTACACCCATTCATCAGAAGACATAAAATTTGGTGCTACAGCGGCACCTGCTGAATGATGGACATACTTGTAGTGGACATGCCCGTGGCGAGGGCCTTAAGATGCCACTTGCGGCTTCAAATTTTTTTTTTCTTTGTACTGCGCTTTGAGGTCAAATTTGAGCCCCTGAACATTTACAAAAACTCACCAAAGTTTGCCCAAAATTCAAAAATGTGCAAAATTAAATTTACATATAGGTTTCATAGATGTCGGTAAACAAATGTTGCGGCAGCGCCCCCTTGAAAAGTGGAAATATCTTACGTCAATGGGAGCGTGTCCAACGTAAAGTTTGTTGTAGAGCCATGAAAATCGGTACACAGATTCATCGTCAGGAGACAAAAAAAGTATATTATTATTTCTTTATTTCTTTATTTATTTTTTATTTTTCTTCTCCTGCTCTTTGAGCTCAAATTTGACCCCCTGAAAATTTACGAAAACTCACCAAATTTTGCCTAAAATTCAGAAGTGCGAGAAATTGAATTTACATATAGGTTTCGTAGATGTCAGTAAAGAAATGTTGCCGCAGCGCCCCCTTGAAAAGTGGAAATGCATTACCCCAATGGGAGCACGTCCAACGTAAAGTTTGTTGTAGAGCCACGAAAATCGGTACACAGATTCATCATGAGGAGACAAACAAAAAATATTACTGTGGCCACGCCCCAAAACCAACCCTTGGTCGGCCATATTGGATTGAAATTTCCAAAATGCTGAGTCAGCGTTTTCGCTGACGTCGTATTTTAACTATCTCCTCCTTGGCCGTTTGGCCAAATGAGCTCAAAATCGGTGTACAATATCTTGAGAAGTGGGGCATCAAAAGTTAGCCGAATTTTTTGGATAGGTGTCACCGTTGTTGTGTGATGACGTCGCAAACTTTGCAAAGTTTCTTTGGGAATTTACCATTACGAAAATTGCTTCAGCTCAGACATTCGAACACCGATTTGGCTGAAATTTCACTCAGACGTCTATCTCCAAGGCCTACACCCATTTATTAAAAGAATTTGAAATATCGCACTATAGCGCCCCCTACAAATGTACATTTACAAAAATGAAATCAGTTTGGACATACGAGCACCAATTTGGCTCAAATTTGACTCAGACATCTGTCTCCCCATCCTACACCTATTTGTCAAAAGAAACTGAAATTTTGCACTACAGCGCCCCCTACAAAAATTTTTAATATTCTTTTATTAAATTTCTTCAGTTCGGATATACGAACACCTATTTGGCTCAAATTTGACTCAGACGTCTATCTCCAAGGCCTACACCCATTTATCAGAAATATTTGAAATTCGGTGTCATAGCGCCCCCTACAATTTTACCTTTACGAAAATTACTTCACGTTAGACATGCGAACACCAATTTGGCTCAAATTTGAATCAGTTGTCAATCTCCCAGGCCTACACCCATTTATCAAAAGAAATTGCCACTTCGCTCAGTAGCGCCCCCTACAAATTTACCTTCACGAAAATTGCATCAATTCGGACATACGAACACTGATTTAGCTCAAATTTGACTCAGTGGTACATCTCGCAAACCTACTCCCATTCAATGGTAGAAATTTATTTTTAGCTGCATAGCGCCCCCTACAGATTTACTTATCCAAAACTTTCTTTAGTTCGAACATAGAAACAAAGATTTGCCTCAAATTTGAATCAGTTGTCGATCTCCCAGGCCTACACCTATTCATCAGAAGACATTGAAATTTGGTGCTAGAGTGCCACCTGCTGAACGATGGACATACTTCTACTGGACGTGCCCGTGGCGAGGGCCTTTAGATGCCGCCTGCGGCTTTAATTTTGTCTTATTTTTCTTTCTCCTGCGCTTTGAGCTCAACTTTGACCCCCTGAACATTTACGAAAACTCACCAAATTTTGCACAAAATTCAGAAGTGCGAGAAATTGAATTTACATATAGGTTTCGTAGATGTCGGTAAAGAAATGTTGCGGCAGCGCCCCCTTGAAAAGTGGAAATGCATTATGCCAATGGGAGCACGTCCAACATAAAGTTGGTCGTAGAGCCACGAAAATTGGTACACAGATTCCTCATGAGGAGACAAACAAAAAATATTATTATTGCCACGCCCCAAAACCAACCGTTTGTCAGCCTTAGTCGGCCATATTGGATTGAAATTTCCAAAATGCTGAGTCAACGTTTTCACTGACGTATTTTAACTATCTCCTACTAAGCCGTTTGGCGAAATGAGCTGAAAATCGGTGTACAGTATCTAGAGAAGTGGGGCATCAAAAGTTAGCTGAATTCTTTGAATCGGTATTACTGTTTTTGTGCGAAGACGTTGCAAACTTTTCAAAGTTTTTTCGAAAATTTGCCATCACAAAAATTGCTTCAGCTCAGACATACAAACACCGATTTGGTCGAAATTTGACTCAGACGTCTATCTCCAAGGCCTACACCCATTTATTAAAAGAAATTGAAATTTCGCACTATAGCGCCCCCTACAAATGTACATTTACAAAAATGACATCAGTTCGGGCCTACGAACACCGATTTGGCTCAAATTTGACTCAGACATCTGTCTCCAAGGCCTACACTTATTTATCAAAAGAAACTGAAATTTTGCACTACAGCGTCCCCTACAAAAATATTTAATATTTTTTTATTAAAATATCTTCAGTTCGGACATACGAACACCGATTTGGCTCAAATTTGACTCAGATGTCTATCTCCCAGGCCTACACCCATTTATAAGAAAAATTTGATGTTCGGTGCCATAGCGCCCCCTACAATTTTACCTTTACGAAAATTACTTCACGTAGACATGCGAACACCAATTTGGCTCAAATTTGAATCAGTTGTCAATCTCCTAGGCCTACACCCATTTATCAAAAGAATTTTCCACTTGGCTCAGTAGCGCCCCCTACAAATTTACCTTCACGAAAATTGAACTAATTCAAAAATACGAACACCGATTTGGCTCAAATTTGACTCAGTGGTACATCTCGCAGGCCGACACCCATTCAACGGAAGGAATTAAATTTTAGCTGCATAGCGCCCCCTACAGATTTACTTTAATTTCTTGGACATACGAACAAAGATCTGCCTCAAATTTGAATTAGTTTTCAATCTCCAAGGCCTTCACCCATTCATCAGAAGACATTGAAATTTGGTGCTAGAGTGCCACCTGCTGAACGATGGACATACTTCTACTGGACGTGCCTGTGGTGAGGGCCTTTAGATGCCGCTTGCGGCTTTAATTTTGTCTTATTTAGGCCCGAGCCGAGTAAAGCCGGCGCAGGGCCTATTGAGTCTGCAGTGGGCGCATGGGGACGAAATTGCCAGTGACGCGGTCGCCTTTCGCCACTGTCGCCACTCTCACACATATTCACATTCACGGCACTGAGACCTTTCCGACGATGTATATGACGTGCACAAATCGCATATTTACACCTGCACAGAATGAATGGGAGTCAATGGGACACGCGCACTCGGGGTTAGTCACATGGGTGTAAGTGCACGACACGTGACATCTGACCCCACAGACATGTGGGGGACCTCGAGAACTTTCAAAAAAGGGCAAATACGTGGTTGCCATAGAAACGGCTATATTGTTCTTGCTCAGATTATTATTATTTTTATTAGGCCCGAGCCGAGTAAAGCCGGCGCAGGGCCTATTGAGTCTGCAGTGGGCGCATGGGGAGAAAATCGCCAGTGACGCGGTCGCCTTTCGCCACTGTCGCCACTCTCACACATATTCACATTCACGGCACTGAGACCTTTCCGACGATGTATATGACATGTGCACAAATCGCATATTTACACCTGCTCAGAATGAATGGGAGTCAATGGGACACGCCCACTCGGGGTCAGTCACATGTGTGTAAGTGCACGACAGGTGACATCTGACCCCACACACATGTGGGGGGCCTCGAGAACTTTCAAAAAAGGGCAAATACGTTGTTGCCATAGAAACGGCTATATTGTTTTTGCTCAGATTACTTTTTATTATTTTTTTTTTTTTTTTGTCTTATTTTTCTTTCTCCTGCGCTTTGAGCTCAATTTTGACCCTCTGAACATTTACGAAAACTCACCAAATTTTGCCTAAAATTCAGAAGTGTGAGAAATTGAATTTACATATAGGTTTCGTAGATGTCGGTAAAGAAATGTTGCGGCAGCGCCCCCTTGAAAAGTGGAAATGCATTGCGCCAATGGGAGCACGTCCAACATAAAGTTTGTTGTAGAGCCACAAAAATCGGTAGACAGATTAATCATGAGGAGACAAACAAAAAATATTATTATGGCCACGCCCCTAAACCAACCCTTAGTCAGCCATATTGGATTGAAATTTCCAAAATGCTGAGTCAGCGTTTTCACTGAAGTTGTATTTTAACTATCTCCTACTAAGCCGTTTGGCCGAATGACCTCAAAATCGGTGTACAGTATCTAGAGAAGTGGGGCATCAAAAGTTAGCCGAATTTTTTGAATCAGCATCACCGTTTTTGTGTGACAAGGTTGCAAACTTTGCGAAGTTTTTTTGAAAATTTACCATCATAAAAATTGCTTCAGCTCAGACATACGAACAGCGATTTGGCTGAAATTTGACTCAGACGTCCATCTCTCAGGCCTACACCCATTTATTAAAAGAAATTGAAATTTCGCACTATAGCGCCCCCTACAAATGTACATTTACAAAAATGACATCAGTTCGGACATACGAACACCGATTTGGCTCAAATTTGACTCAGACATCTGTCTCAAAGGCCTACACCTATTTATCAAAAGAAACTGAAACTTTGCACTACAGCGCCCCCTACAAAATTTTTTAATATTTTTTATTAAAATTGCTTCAGTTTGGACATACGAACACCAATTTGGCTCAAATTTGACTCAGATGTCTATATCCCAGGCCTACACCCATTTATCAGAAAAATTTTAAATTCGGCGCTATAGCGCCCCCTACAATGTTACCTTTACGAAAATTACTTCACGTTAGACATGCGAACACCAATTTGGCTCAAATTTGAATGAGTTGTCAATCTCCCAGGCCTACACCCATTTATCAAAAGAAATTGCCACTTCGCTCAGTAGCGCCCCCTACAAATTTACCTTCATGAAAATTGCATCAGTTCAGACATACGAACACCGATTTGGCTCAAATTTGACTCAGTGGTACATCTCACAGGCCTACACCCATTCAATGGAACAAATTGAATTTTTGCTCATAGCGCCCCCTACAGATTTATATATACAAAATTTTGTTCAGTTCGGACATACGAACACTGATTTGTCTCAAATCAATTGTCAATGTCCCAGGCCTAAACCCATTCATTAGAAGACACAAAATTTGGGGCTACAGCGCCACCTGCTGAACGATGAGCATACTTCCACTGGACGTGCCCTTGGGGAGGGCCTTTAGATGCCGCTTGCGGCTTTAATTTTTATTATTATTATTATTTTTATTTTGTCTTATTTTTCTTTCTACTGCGCTTTGAGCTCAATTTTGACCCTCTGAACATTTACGAAAACTCACCAAATTTTGCACAAAATTCAGACGTGCGAGAAATTGAATTTACATATAGGTTTCGTAGATGTCGGTAAAGAAATGTTGCGGCAGCGCCCCCTTGAAAAATGGAAATGCATTGCGCCAATGGGAGCGCGTCCAACATAAAGTTTGTTGTAGAGCCACGAAAATCGGTAGACAGATTCATCATGAGGAGACAAACAAAAAATATTATTATGGCCACGCCCCTAAACCAACCCTTTGTCGGCCATATTGGATTGAAATTTCCAAAATGCTGAGTCAGCGTTTTCGCTGAACTTACATTTTAACTATCTCCTACTAAGCTGTTTGGCCAAATCAGCTCAAAATAGGTGTACAGTATCTAGAGAAGTGGGGCATCAAAAGTTAGCCGAATTTTTTGAATGTGTCACCGTTTTTGTGTGACGAGGTTGAAAACATTGCAAAGTTTTTTCGGGAATGTACCATCACAAAAATTGCTTCAGCTGAGACATACAAACACTGATTTGGCTGAAATTTGACACAGACATCTATCTCCCAGGCCTACACCCATTTATTAAAGGAAATTGAAATTTCGCACTATAGCGCCCCCTACAAATGTACATTTACAAAAATGGCATCAGTTCGGACATACGAACACCAATTTGGCTGAAATTTACCTCAGACATCTGTCTCCCAGGCCTACACCTATTTGTCAAAAGAAACTGAAATTGTGCACTACAGCGCTCCCTACAAAAAAATTTAATATTTTTTTATTAAAATTGCTTCAGTTCAGACATACGAACACTGATTTGGCTCAAATTTGACTCAGACATCTATCTCCCAGGCGTACACCCATTTATATGAAAAATTTGAAATTCGGTGCCATAGCGCCCCCTACAAATTTACCTTTACGAAAATTACTTCACGTTAGACATACAAACACCAATTTGGCTTAAATTTGAATCAGTTGTCAATCTCCCAGGCCTACACCCATTTATCAAAAGAAATTGCCACTTCGCTCAGTAGCGCCCCCTACAAATTTACCTTCACGAAAATTGCATTAATTCAGACATACAAACACCGATTTGGCTCAAATTTGACTCAGTGGTACATCTCGCAGGCCTACACCCATTCAAAGGAAGAAATTTATTTTCAGCTGCATAGCGCCCCCTACAGATTTACTTATACAAAAATTCCTTTAGTTCGGACATAAAAACAAAGATCTGCCTCAAATTTGAATCAGTTGTCAATCTCCCAGGCCTACACCCATTCATCAGAAGACACAAAATTTGGTGCTAGAGTGCCACCTGCTGAACGACGGACATACTTCTACTGGACGTGCCCGTGGCGAGGGCCTTCAGATGCCGCTTGTGGCTTTAATTTTTCTTTCTCCTGCGCTTTGAGCTCAATTTTGACCCTCTGAACATTTACGAAAACTCACCAAGTTTTGCCTAAAATTCAGAAGTGCGAGAAATTGAATTTACATATAGGTTTCGTAGATGTAGGTAAAGAAATGTGTTGGCAGGGCCCCCTTGAAAAGTGGAAATGCATTGCGCCAATGGGAGCGTGTCCAACATAAAGTTTGTCGTAGAGCCACAAAAATCGGTACACAAATTCATCATGAGGAGACAAACAAAAAATATTATTATGGCCACGCCCCTTAACCAAGCGGAAGTCGGCCATATTGGATTGAACATTCGAAAATGCTGAGTCAGCATTTTCGCTGACGTTGTATTTTAACTATCTCCTCCTAAGCTGTTTGGCCAAATGAGCTCAAAATCGGTGTACAGTATCTAGAGAAGTGGGGCATCAAAAGTTAGCCGAATTTTTTGAATCGGCATCACCGTTTTTTTGCGACGTTGTCGCAATCTTTGCAAAGTTTATTCGAAAATTTGCCATCACAAAAATTGCTTCAGCTCAGACGTACAAACACCGATTTTGCTCAAATTTGACTCAGACATCTATCTCCCAGGCCTACACCCATTTATTAAAAGAAATTGAAATTTCGCAGTATCGTTCCCCCTCCAAATGTACATTCACTAAAATGACATCAGTTCGGACATACGAACACCGATTTGGCTCAAATTTGACTCAGACATCTGTGTCCCAGGCCTACACCTACTTGTCAAAAGAAACTGAAATTTTGCACTGCAGCGCCCCCTACAAAAATTTTTAATATTTTAAAATTAAAATATCTTCAGTTTGGACATACGAACACCGATTGGGCTCAAATTTTGGTCAGACGTCTATCTCCCAGGCCTACACCCATTTACCAGGAAAATTTGAAATTCGGTTCCATAGCGCCCCCTACAATTTTAACTTTATGAAAATTACTTCACTTTAGACATGCGAACACCAATTTGGCTCAAATTTGAATCAGTTGTCAATCTCCCAGGCCTACACCCATTTATCAAAAGAAATTGCCATTTCTCTCAGTAGCGCCCCCTACAAATTTACCTTCACGAAAATTGCATTAATTCGGACATACGAACACCGATTTTGCCCAAATTTGACTCAGTGGTACATCTCGCAGGCCTACACTCATTCAACGGAAGAAATTTAATTTTAGCTTCATAGCACTCCCGACAGATTTACTTATACAAAAATTTCTTTAATTTGGACATACGAACAATGATCTGCCTCAAATTTGAATCAGTTGTTAATCTCCCAGGCCTACACCCATTCATCAGAAGACATTGAAATTTGGTGCTAGAGCGCCACCTGCTGAACGATGGACATACTTCTACTGGATATGCCTGTGGCGAGGGCCTTTAGATGTCGCTTGCGGCTTTAATTTTTCTTTTGTCCTGCGCTTTGAGCTCAATTTTGACCCTCTGATCATTTACGAAAACTCACCAAATTTTGCCTATATTTCAGAAGTGCGAGAAATTGAATTTACATATAGGTTTCGTAGATTTTGGCAAAGAAATGCTGCGGCAGCGCCCCCTTGAAAATGGGAAATGCCTTACGTCAATTGGAGCATGTCCAACATAAAGTTTGGTGTAGAGCCATGAAAATCGGTACACAGATTCATCATGAGGAGACAAACAAAACATATTATTATGGCCACACCCCTAAACCAACCCTTAGTCGGCCATATTGGATTGAAATTTCCAAAATGCTGAGTCAGTGTTTTTGCTGATGTCGTATTTTAACTATCTCCTCCCTGGGCGTTTGGCCAAATGAGCTCAAAATCGGTGTACAGTATCTAGAGAAGTGGGGCATGAAAGTTAGCCGAATTTTTGGGATCGGCATCACAGTTTTTGTGCGACATTGTCGCAGTCTTTGCAAAGTTTTTTCGGGAATTTACCATTACAAAAATTGCTTCAGCTTGGACATACGAACATCGATTTGGCTCAAATTTGAATGAGACGTCTATCTCCCAGGCCTTCACCCATGTATTAATAGAAATTGAAATTTTGCACTATAGCGCCCCTTACAACTGTACATTTACAAAAATGACATCAGTTCGGACATACGAACTCCGATTTGGCTTAAGTTTGAATCACTTGTCAATTTCCCAGGCCTACACCCATTTATCAAAAGAAATTGCCATTTCACTCAGTCGCGCCCCCAACAAATTTACCTTCACCAAAATTGCATCAATTCGGACATACGAACACCGATTTGGCTCAAATCTGAATCAGTTGTCAGTCTCTCAGGCCTACACCCATTTATCAAAAGAAAATGCCATTTCGCGCATTAGCGCCCCCTACCAATTTACCTTCACGAAAATTTCATCAGTTCGGACATACGAACACCGATTTGGCTCAAATTTTACTCAGTGGTACATCTCTCAGGCCTACACCCATTCAATGGAACAAATTGAATTTTGGCTCCATAGTGCCCCCTACACATTTATACATACAAAAATTTGTTCAGTTCAGACACACGAACACTGATTTGTCATTTTTACTGTATTGGGTGGTCCAGGGGGGTCAGAAAACCAGTCAGTATTTGGTGTGACCACCATTTTCCTCATGCAGTCGTCTTCATGAATTCTCTGAAACACCTTTGGAGATAGCTTATGGTAGAGAAATGAACATTCAATTCACAGGCAAGAGCTCTGGTGGACATTTCTGAAGTCAGCATGCCAATTTCATATTCCCTTAAAACTTGTGAAATCTGTGGCATTGTGCTGTGTGATAAAACTGCACATTTTAGAGTGGCCTTTTATTGTGACCAGCCTAAGGCACACCTGTGCAATAATCATGCTGTCTTATCAGCATCTTGATATGCCACACCTGTGAGGTGGATGGATTATCTCAGCAAAGGAGAATTGCTCACTAACACAAATTTAGACAGATTTGTCAACAATATTTGAG
This sequence comes from Sphaeramia orbicularis, assembly GCF_902148855.1. NCBI lineage: Eukaryota > Metazoa > Chordata > Actinopteri > Kurtiformes > Apogonidae > Sphaeramia > Sphaeramia orbicularis. Next base: position 66,457,001 of record NC_043968.1, on the reverse strand, counting down.
AGAAATAAACCTTCTGTGTTCACAGAAAAAGTTTTAGATCTTTTAATTCAGCTCATGAAAAACGGGAGCAAAAACAAGTGTTGCATTTATATATTTGTTCAGTGTATTGAGTTTAATAATTATAGAAAGCAATTTTTGATGCAAAAGATTTTAATTTAAATCAACTTGGAATTGAGTACAATGATATGATATAATATTTAGTCTAATGATTATACAAAGCAATTGACATTGCAACAAATTTTAAGTTAAATTAACTTGGCATTTAGTGTGTTGTACTTAAAATAGCAATTCCATTCAAATCAAGCATTTAAGTTTAATACACTCAAGTTTTCATTACTCATTCCTGACAGTTTTAGGGCAACCGGTTTCCTCAAATTTAAAAGTAGAGTAAACTCAACTTATCCGGGCTTACAGTGTAGTTATATTTCTTAGTGTGGGGCACACTACTCTTGTAGCTTTTATCACTGTCCATTAGCTCTACTGAGTATTTAATCCATCTTTTTCATATACACAGTCCATTTATGCTACTGTTGGTACAGGTTCCCTGCTTTCATTCTGAGATAGTAAGTCAGTCTTTCCATCAAGTAAGTCTGCTTAACAATATCCAGCCACTGTCCCAGATTTGGAGGGTCACTTTTCAGCCAGTTTCTTGTTATGGCCATTTTAGATGCCAAGATCAATATTTTGAAAAGATACAGGTCCTTCTTTTGAATAATACCTTCTGGAGTCAAACCCAGGTACAATATCCGGGGGTCCCTGGGGATCCTGTAGGAGAAAATCTCTTCCAGAATCTAAACCACTCTGTCCCAGAACCCCTACAATTTTACACATGACCAAAAAACATGCGTTTGATCAGCACTCCTCTGCCCACATTGTCTCCAGCATTGCTGCTGTTCACATATTTGTTTATTTTTAATGTGTTATGTGATGAAGAAGCAAATTAAATTCTTCCATCCAAACTCCCTCCATCTTTTAGAGCTGGTGGAGGTTTGTTGAGTTCTACACATAGAATGCCAATCACACTCTGACAGTTTAATGTTCTATTCTAGCTTCCATTTTGATTTCACATACACTTACACACTTACATTTCATTTTTGTAGACCTCTATACAGCTGAGAGACTATCTTTACTGGTGTACATTTATATGCTTTTATAAATACTTCAATCACTCTGTTTCCTTCTACAGAAACTCCTCTTTTGATTCCTGTCTCATAGAAATGTCTTATCTGAACAGGTCACGATTACCTAAATCAAATTCTCTTTTGGGTTTTTCAAAAGTTTTGAAAGTTTTCCCCTCTAAGAGTGTACACATTGCTGTAATCCCCTTTTTTCTCCACCTTGCAAATGTGATGACAGTTTCTGCGGGATTAAACTAAGATGTTTGAGAAGGCCAAATTAGATGTTTACTGTCTCCTTCTAATTTATATTTTTTAACTGTCATAGGCCTACCAGTTTTTAAATGCATCCTGCAGAATTGAATTTTCTCTCGTATGGTCTATGTTTTCTTCCCCACCTGACCAGGTTTGAGGTTGAGAATTAACCATATTTAATTCTTCCACCTAACTTGGTACTCTGAAGAGCACCAGTCGACAAAATATCTCATCTGGGCAGCATAATTGTATTCCCTTAGATTTGGTACTGTAATGCCTCCATGGTCTTTGTCAATTTAGGGGGTTTTAAATCTTACCCTCGGTCTTGCTCCAGCCTAGATAAACCTTGATAACTGGTTGTCCCACATTGAAAACTGTGAATCTGGGATTCTGACAGGTAAAGATTAAAAAAAAAAAAAAAAAAAAAAACAGTACAGCAACCTTGGCAGCATGTTCATTTTCACTGCCTCAATCCTTGAACTAAAATCTAACCCCAGTGTGAACCATTTTTTGATATCTTTCTGTATCTTATCATTTATTATTTTGTAGTTTATTTCATTTATTTTACTAAGTTTCTGACTAATCAACACTCCCAAGTATTTTATTGATTTTGCTTCCCACTTCACTTTATATTTCAGCCTTTACTTGGTGTGTAATTAAGAGAGTATTCGTGTCTTAGCTATGTTCAGTTTATAACCTGACTTTTGGCCATACTCATCTAAAGTCGCCGTGAGTTTAGGGAGTGTTAAATTAGGATTTTAGAGATAGGTAATGATGACATCCACAAAGAGTCCTATTAAATGGTCCTCATTTGCTATGCTGAGTCCTCTCATGTCTTTATTTTGTTTAATACTCTGTGCAAGGGGCTCTATGAATATCGCAGAAAGTGCAGAGCAACGACAATATGCCTGGTGGGTGCCCCTGAGTATCTTAAAACTGCCTGTTGGCCATTGATTTTTATTCTAGCAGTTGGGGCTCTGTAAAGAGCCTTTATGCACCTGACCAATTGATTATTGAAGCCCAGCCTCTCTAGCACTCAGTACAGAAAGGGTCAACTGACCCTGTCAAAGGCCTTTTCCGTATCTAAACTGGCCAGAAATGCACTTATGTGTTTTTAATTAATCTGATGTATAATAAGTAATGTTTGTCTGATGTTGTCTTCAGTTTGGTGCCCTTTTATAAACCCTGTGTGATCCTCATTAATTAAAGGTGCTGTACAGACTTTCTGTGTGATCTTGAAAAAAATCTCAATTTTAGGTATGTGCCTGATTGTAGTTCGCAATTTAAAATGAGATTACCAGCATCAAAATAGGTTATTTCCAAATGCTATTTTCCAAATTATCAAAATACAAAACTTGTGGAAATGAAATAAAGAATGAATGAAATAGTGGCGGGTGAACGGAATGCGGAAACGCTGCGATTGTAGTCCACCAATCAGCGTTCTCCAGCACACAGCCCCACCCCTAAGAATCTGAAAAGTACTATCTCCCTACCAGAAACTTCAGGGACAGTTTGGGGGCAAGGGAAAGATTTTTACCCGGGTAATTTAGATGGAGTTCAGGGTAATGCTCGAAGTTCCTGCTAAAGTTCCTGCAGTGGAAAAGGGCCTATTTGCACACTTGTTAAGCTCTTTCTTAATCTCTTTAACAATGGTTTCCATGTTTAGAACACTGATATTTAGTCTCCACCGTGTACTCTTCTGTTTTTTATTCAGATGGATAGTTAAAAAAAACGGTGATCTGATATATCAGCTGTTCCTATGGAACAGTCCCTCACCCTGTGTCTATCTTTGACATTAAAAGAAGTCTATTCTGGCATGAACCCAGTGAGTAGCTGAGTAGTGAGTATAGTCTTTTTCAGATGTATGAATGTTCCTCCAGACATCAAACAAACCTGTCTCTTGGATTGGCAAATTGGGATCTCTTCACTTAGGACATTTCTGTCTTCTTAAACTTGTTGTGTCTGTAGAGTAGTTCAAAACTGTGTTTCCAGTATTCCTTCACTTTCAGAGGTTAATGTGAGAAATAAAGACTTAAAAAAATTTCTCTCACTCTCTGGAGGGACGTAGCCTATATATTAGCAAATGTGACAAGGATGTTATCAATCCTTCCTTTGATAATTATGTATCTATCCTGTGTATCACTCTTTCCTGTAATTAATTCAAGATAAAGACTGTTGGAAATCAAGAGTAAACCACACCTCTTTTCCGGCTGTTTTCACATGAACTAAGAAACAGTTTAAATATCGAAACTTTTTCAACGTCTCATTTTCGTTTTTAGACATACGAGTCTCTTAGAGAAATATGATTTACACCTTATCTTTTTTTATTTTAGCAAGTATCTTACTCCTCTTTACAGGGTTACTCAGGCCATTCACATTTAAGGAAGCACATTTCAGACTATGTGACCCTATCATTCTGTAATTTCCCAGTTTGGGATAAAGTGCATCTGTCTGTCTATACATCTGTTTATTTATACATCTATCTGTTCATCTATATTCCTCAAAGCAAGCAAGCTAGTGCCCCCACAAAACAAACTCTTAACATGAACTTCAACAAAAAAACAAATACGAACTTGAACAGAGCTTCAAAAATTAGGGGAGATCTTGGTCCACCTCAACCGCAGACCCTTTGGTGGGTTGAGGGAGAAGCCTCTCACTCCGAGAGGGCCCAATGTTATGGGTGGTTAATGAATCAAAAAACAATGTCTCTGCCATCCTACTTGTCCAACTTTTACTATATATGTAAAAAAAAAAAAAAGCTGTCTCTCGCAGGTGTTTAATGCTCTGTGTAGAGCTTAGAAAGAAAAGAACGACACTCACCAGTGTCGAGACGCATGTTTTAATTAAGTTAATAGGTTTACATTGGCTTGTATGTTTTAATGTTTTATTATAATAGAGGTTGTCAGTGTTTTCAGTTGTCATGCCTGTGACCTGCTGGATGACATCTAAAGTTTAAATTTTACTTCCCCTCTCTTTGATCTCCACCTACAGCCCAGTGTTTTGATAGTCAGCTACATCGAGTCTGCGAAGGCAGCAACCCAGTTTGGCTTCTACCAGAAGGCAGAATGGAAACCAGACGACTCCATGATAGCTGTGGCAGTAAGTACCGCATCTTCCGATCATATGTTGTATTTGCTGACTATCAGTGTCCCGTATAGAGGGTATGCACATACGTCACTTCCCCCCCGGGCCAAGCCCCTCAAAGTCAGACTGAGTGGCAAAAACTAACCTGCTCAACATGACGGAGTATAGCAGTAAACACAGCGAGACCAGGAAAATGTGAAATATGAAAGTAAATTAAGGGATATTGGACTCGACATGGATCCATACGAGCTACCAAAGAACAAGTGGTCCATGAACATTGACATGTGGACAGAAATCGTGTATCCACACATCCAGGGTGTAGGGCAGGGGTCCCCAACCCCCGGTCCCCGATCATTTGGTACCGGGCCGCAAAGAAAAACAATTGTGGGTAATATTAAAGCAAATTTTCCATTAGTCTTGTGGAGATTTTATTTTGAAAAGCGACCATTTCCGCCCTCGCCTCACAACCGCTCATGAATCAGTAGTAACACAAGCTAAAGAACTGAGCCAAAAACAAAATTCACTGGAGAACTTTTTCCGGAAGAAACAAGGAAACGACGAGGCTGCAGAAGGGTCACAGACTGCCTGCAAACAGAAATCTGCATTTATAAGGAAATATCATGATTCCTGCTTAAGTTACAGGTTCATCCCAACAGGTGACACACAAGTGCCTCAAAACTGCTCCGACACATCAATCTATGTTTGAGACAACTTCAAACCTCTGTGCATTCTGGATTAAAGTCAAAGCACAATATGCGCATATTGCCACAAAACACCTGAAAGTCCTTCTGTTTCCAATGGAATCCAGAGTAGACTGGATCTACGGAACACACCTGGACTGTGTGTCTCCCATCAGCCCCAGATGGGACCATTTAGTTGCAGGGAAACAAGTCCAGGGTTCCACTGATTCTGCATTAGGGTGAGTTGATATTCTACTGTAGAATCATTGTAATTGCCTGATATACAGTGTAAGTGTTTCAGATCACATGCTCTGAACTGACAAAAGTTTTTGTTATTGGAACCCCCACACCTCTACCCGGTTCGCGGAAAATTTTCATGCATGAAACCGGTCCATAGTACAAAAAGGTTGGGAACCTCTGGTGTAGGGGATCATCGCTATTTTTACCTGAAACAAATATACAGGGTTTCATCATGACTGACAACCAGGGGCTAAAACTTGGCAGAGATCCAACTGATCCAAAGTGCATTTACAGTAGACCATGTACTGACCCCAAGTGAATATATGCATGATCTACTGGTACTGAGGATATTTACGTCTAGTTAATATCAAGTACTTTATACAACACAGATACTACCGCTTTGTATGAGCAGGGTACGACTTTATTCTGATAAATTAGGATATTTTTCCCACCTGTTTTTAAATTACGACATTCTAGTAATATTATGGCTTTATTGTCGGAATATGACGACTTTAATCTCATAAACGAATGACATTTTTGTTAAATTATGAGGTTGTTTTTTTTTTATATAAGTACGACTTTATTCTCATAACATTGTGATTATTTTTGTATTTGAGTTTATTCTCATAAAAGTACGGGTTTTATACCAATATTTTATGACTTTATACTCGTAGTGACGAGTGTTTTTATTTTCTTATGTGGCCCTCATACTCCATCGTAGCTTTTTTCTCCAGTTCCCCCGTATTTGAAAAACTAGGTTAGCCTCAGTTTAAGTTAGTTTACAAGTCATGTTGGAGCACAAGGTTCATAATCACAAAATGAAGACAAAAACCATGAAAGATGCTAATAAGAGCTTTACTAAGAAGTAACGTTAGCCAAAACAATATGTCATTTAAGATATGATTTTACCCAAAAATACAGCATAAATTAATGTTACCTGACACGAAACAGGATCCACAGATCTAGATTTGGTTTCCTGGATTTTTGGATCCATCTACTTCTCTTTTCTTTGTCTTTCGGTGCCTGTAAAACGATAGCTCCGACCGCTTTTCAAACCTGTTCATACAATCAATCACACAACAGCTCTTCTTCATTTTTTATTAAATATTGTTCTTCAGTTTAGACAGTATTGAAGCCAACACTGCTACTCATCTCCCTCTTTCTGCCACTCATTGGGCAGAACCGCGGTGACTTCCGCTAGTGGTGATGTCATGTGTATGCCCTCTATACTTGTAACTTGTCAGTTCAAAATAGATGTGTGCTATGGCAGTGTCTGCGGCATTGAGTACCCTCACCTGGGACTCCGGAACTTTTATCTACACTATATTGCCAAAAGTATTTGCTCACCTGCCTTGACTCGCATATGAATTTCAGTGACATCCCATTCCTTGTCTATGGTGTTCAATATGATGTCGGTCCACCCTTTGCAGCTATAACAGCTTCAACTCTTCTGGGAAGGCTGTCCACAAGGTTTAGGAGTGTGTTCATGGGAATTTTTGACCATTCTTCCAGAAGCGCATTTGTGAGGTCACACACTGATGTTGGACGAGAAGGCCTGGCTCTCAGTCTTCGCTTTAATTCATCCCAAAGGTGTTCTATCGGGTTGAGGTCAGGACTCTGTGCAGGCCAGTCAAGTTCATCCACACCAGACTCTGTCATCCATGTCTTTATGGACCTTGCTTTGTGCACTGGTACACAGTCATGTTGGAAGAGGACGGGGCCAGCTCCAAACTGTTCCCACAAAGTTGGGAGCATGGAATTTTCCAAAATGTCTTGGTATGCTGAAGCATTCACAGTTCCTTTCACTGGAACTAAGGGGCCAAGCCCAGCTCCTGAAAAACAACCCCACACCATAATCCCCTCTCCACCAAACTTTACACTTGGCACGATGAAGTCCGACACGTATCGTTCTCCTGGCAACCGCCAAACCCAGACCCATCCATCAGATTGCCAGATGGAGAAGCGCGATTCGTCACTCCAGAGAACATGCCTCCACTGCTCTAGAGTCCAGTGGTGGCATGCTTTACACCACTGCATCCGGCGCTTTGCATTGCACTTGGTGATGTATGGCTTGGGTGCAGCTGCTCGGCCATGGAAACCCATTCCATGAAGCTCTCTGCGCACTGTTCTTGAGGTAATCTGAAGGCCACATGAAGTTTGGAGGTCTGTAGCGATTGACTCTGCAGAAAGTTGGCGACCTCTTCGGACTATGTGCCTCAGCATCCACTGACCCCGCTCCGCCAGTTTATGTGGCGTACCACTTCATGGCTGAGTTGCTGTCGTTCCCAAACACTTCCACTTTCTTATAATACAGCTGACAGTTGACTGTGGAATATTTAGGAGCGAGGAAATTTCACGACTGGATTTGTTGCACAGGTGGCATCCTATCACAGTTCCACGCTGGAATTCACTGAGCTCCTGAGAGTGACCCATTCTTTCACAAATGTTTGTAAAAGCAGTCTGCATGCCTAGGTGCTTGATTTTATGCACCTGTGGCCATGGAAGTGATCGGAACACCTAATTCTGATTATTTGGATGGGTGAGTGAATACTTTTGGCAATATAGTGTATCAGTGTGTGTGTGTGTGTGTGTTTATGTATATATACAGGGTGGGGAAGCAAAATTTACAATATTTTGAGGCAGGGATTGAAAGACAGTGTATGACCAATTAGTTTCTTGAAAGTCATGAGAATTTATTTGCCACAAGAAAATTGACATAATAGAGAATGTTTTTATTCTATGTGTCCTCCTTCTTTCTCAATAACTGCCTTCACACACTTCCTGAAACTTGCGCAAGTGTTCCTCAAATATTCGGGTGACAACTTCTCCCATTCTTCTTTAATAGTATCTTCCAGACTTTCTCGTAATAGTTTTGCTCATAGTCATTCTCTTCTTTACATTATAAACAGTCTTTATGGACACTCCAACTATTTTTGAAATCTCCTTTGGTGTGACAAGTGCATTCAGCAAATCACACACTCTTTGACGTTTGCTTTCTTGATTACTCATATGGGGCAAAAGTTTCTGAAAAGGTATGGATAATAGTGTTAGGTATGATTATGACATCAATATATGTTTGGTTTCAAAACAATTGACGTAGTGCCTGCTGAGAAAAAACAACTAAATGTTCCTTGTAAATTTTGCTTCCCCACCCTGTATATATGATCAGGTTAGGGTTAACCCTAACCTAACTCAATTACATGTAATAATTTAAACTAAAAACCTTTTGTGCTTAGGCAATACCTGTACCATCAAACTCTATGATCACTGTATCCCTAATCTGTTCATATGTCATGCATCAACATATTTTTGTCAAGTGACAAACAGTAGAGAGGCAGGAGGAGGTAGAGGAGGAGAGGCTGAAAATTCACAGGTGAAGTTAAATAATAATGGATATATTAGTCATAAAAATAACATTGCAGAATGCATTAAATGATTGTATTGTCTTTAGATATTCAGATATGCATTATAAACTAGAGCCCGACCGATTTGGGATTTTTGGGGCCGATGCCGATACCAATATTGGGGGCTAAAAAAAGCCGATATGCAATATATCAGCCGATATCTGATATTGGCCGATAACAGATATATTGGCCGATATATGAAATAAGAACACTGATTTACACAGGATATAATAATCTTTTATCAGATAATTGTGGAAAGGTGGATTAACAGTTGCATAAATCTTTGTTTATCTGACAAAGATAATTTACACAACATTCAAATGCAAACTGTGCAATCACAAAAATAATTAAAGCTGCAAGCAGCATTGGTCGGGACCTCGCACCGGGCGTTCCGCGTCCCCCGCGATCCACGTCCCATGACCGTCGACACCTCAGCTCCACTCAGACCTCTCCGTCCCCATACCAGTTCACACCCTTTAGTGTCCGTCCTCCTTACATCTGTACAGAACACCAGCGACCCTCTGCTGAAACCACTATCACCTTTTAATGAGACTTTTATTTTGGAAACCCTACTGTGTGTATGTTCATTTGTTTTGTATGTGAGAGAAAGAATCAGTTTGAAAAATGAATTGAAATTGTATGAATAATTGAGTATAAAAGTGATGATTTAGCACATTTAAGGCTGTTATTGTGGAAAAACCCTATTGTGTGAGCATGTGTGTCTGTGAGAAAGAGTACTTTTGAATGAAGAAACATTGTACAAACAGTTGAGCATTTGGTCATAAAAATGAAAAGAAGTTATGTAATAGACATTTTGTATTATTCTTAATTGGGGTTTTATTTTGAAAAAATGTACTCCGTGTACTTTTGAATATGTGCAAAATTTCCAATATCTACAGTACAATGCAGTAAAACCTGTTTTAAAATTAAAAAGAAAAAAAAAAAATCTGGACTGCCTGAGACTTGAACTAGTGTCCTCTTGTTCAATAGGCAGCTACATGAACCACTGCACTACAGAGAGACACTTATGAGTGTGCACCAGGAAGACTTTTATAGGGACTTTGTCATTGCGAAAAGTGAAACTAAACATAGTCTTCAAAAAATCGCCATAATTCCATAACTGTAGTTCATATCTGAAAAATTATTTCACTTTTAGATTCTGCAGACTTGTGGGGATTTAATAAGGTATAACTTTTGTGTCAAAAGTCTGAAATGAATAAGCAGTAATTGCAGAAACATAGAGTAACTTTCAAAGGGAGATTGCCAACTTCCTGTTGGAGTTAGCTCATGAGTGTCAGTGTATGATTTGTCGGGCTCAATCAGACCAACATTTTGGCATTTGTTTCATGTTTCTGTGACATTCCTACTGGCCGCTAGGGCATATTTTGTGTGTTTTTTAGTACATAGGTGAAACTACAGAGTCCATTTTGGCACCCAAGGGGTTAATTTTGATATTGTATGAAAGTGTTCACCAGCCATGACATACATGGCAAATTTGGTGAGTTTTGGAGCATGTTAAGGGGGTCAAATGACAGTCTAAAGAGGAAAAAGTATGAAAATAAACAAATTGTTATAAATCAATAACCGTACATCGTATCTGAAAATTTTTTGCATGTGAGAGTTGTGCTGAGTCCAGTGAACGCGTAGATATGTCACATGTGGGGAAAAACTCCAAAGTGAAAAATGAGTTCCAAATATCGCAACTTTGCGGGCTTGTAAAAAAAAAACTAAGACAGTTCTGGAAAAAGTACGTGATCACTTTTGTGAGGAGGGTTCACTCTATCTTTTGGTGCTATTTAGAAGTCAATATGACAAACGGTGTCATCGGAGATAGTTTTAGAAATTTAATTTTGAAAGGCATATTGCGAACTTCCTGTTGGAAATAGGTCATCAGTGTCAGTGAATGATTTGTAGAGCATTGTCCAACCAACATTTTGGCATTCGTTTCATGTCTCTACGACTTTCCTACTGGCCACTAGGGCAGTTGCGGTTTTTTTCACATAGGTGGCGCTAGAGAGCCCATTTTTGCACCTATGGGGTTAATTTTTTTCATTTTATCAAATTTTTCGCCAGGACTGACATGTGTGCCAAATTTGGTGAGTTTTTGAGCATGATTAGGGGGTTAACATCCAGTTCAAAATGACTTCGGGAAAAAAAAAAAAAAAAAAAAACGAACGAAAAACAATAGGGACTTGCTTGCAGGCAAGGCCTGTCACTGTGTGAGAGGGCCTTACCTTTCGGCTTGGTCCCTAATTAAAGCCGCAAGCGGCATCTAAAGGCCCTCGCCACGGGCACGTCCAGTACAAATATGTCCATCGTTCAGCAGGAAACACCAGAGCACCAAATTTCAATGTCTTCTGATGAATGGGTGTAGGCCTGGGAGATTGACAACTATTCAAATTTGAGGCAAATCTTTGTTCGTATGTCTGAAGTGAAGTAATTTTTGTAAAGGTAAAATTGTAGGGGGCGCTATAGCTCCAAATTTCAAATTTTTCTGATGAATGGGTGTAGGCCTGAGAGATAGACGTCTGAGTCAAATTTGAGCCAAATTGGTGTTCGTATGTCCGAACTGAAGAAATTTTAATAAAAATGTTTTTAAAAAAACTTGTAGGGGGCGCTGTAGTGCGAAATTTCAGTTTCTTTTGACAAATAGGTGTAGGCCGGGGAGACAGATGTCTGAGTCAAATTTGAGCCAAATCGGTGTTCATATGTCAGAACTGATGTCATTTTTGTAAATGTACATTTATAGGGGGCGCTATAGTGCAAAATTTCAATTTCTTTTAATAAATTTAATAAATAAATGTCTGAGTTGAAGCAATTTTTGTAATGGTAAATTCCCGAAGAAACTTTGCAAAGTTTGCGATGTCGTCACACAAAAACAGGGACACCGATTAAAAAAATTTAGCTAACTTTTGATGCCCCACATCTCTAGATACTGTACAATGATTTTGAGCTCAGCTGGCCAAACGGCCAAGGAGGAGATAGTTAAAATACGACGTCAGTGAAAATGCTGACTCAGCATTTTGGAAATTTCAATCAAATATGGCTGACTAAGGGTTGGTTTAGGGGCGTGGCCATAATAATATTTTTTGTTTGTCTCCTCATGATGAATCTGTGTACCGATTTTCGTGGCTCTACGACAAACTTTATGTTAGACGAGCTCCCATTGGCGCAAAGCATTTCCACTTTTCAAGGGGGCGCTGCCGCAACATTTCTTTACCGACCTCTACGAAACCTATATGTAAATTCAATTTCTCACACTTCTGAATTTTAGGCAAAATTTGGTGAGTTTTCATAAATGTTCAGAGGGTCAAAATTGAGCTCAAAGAGCAGGAGAAAAATAAGAATCTGAGCAACAAGAACAATATAGCCCTTTCTATGGCAACCACATATTTGGCCTTATTTGAAAGCTCTCGAGCTCCCCCACATGTCTGTCTCAGTGCCGTGAATGTGAATATGTGTGAGAGTGGCGACAGTGGCGAAAGGCGACCGCGTCACTGGCGATTTCGTTCCCATGCGCCCACTGCAGACTCAATAGGCCCTGTGCCGGCTTTACTCGGCTCGGGCCTAATAATTCGGCTAACTTTTGATGTCCCACTTCTCTAGATACTGTACACCAATTTTGAGCTCATTTGGCCAAATACCCAAGGAGGAGATGGTTAAAATACAACGTCAGCGAAAACGCCGACTCAGCATTTTGGAAATTTCAATCCAATATTGCCGACTAAGGGTTGGTTTTGGAGCATGGCCATAATATTTTTTTTGTTTGTCTCCTCATGATGAATCTGTGTACCAATTTTCGTGGCTCTACGACAAACTTTATGTTGGACGTGCTCCCATTGGCGTAATGTATTTCCACTTTTCAAGGGGGCGCTGCCGCAACATTTCTTTACCGACATCTACGAAACCTATATGGAAATTAAATTTCTCACACTTCTGAATTTTGTGCAAAATTTGGTGAGTTTTCATAAATATTCAGGGGGTCAAATTTGAGCTCAAAGAGCAGGAGAAGAAAAATAAAAAAAAATTAAAGCCGCAAGCGGCATCTAAAGGCCCTCACCACGGGCATGTCCAGTAGAAGTATGTCCATCGTTCAGCAGGTGGCGCTCTAGCCCCAAATTTTGTGTCTTCTGATGAATGGGTGTAGGCCTGGGAGATTGACAACTGATTCAAATTTGAGGCAGATCTTTGGTTTTATGTCCAAACTAAAGAAATTTTAGTATAAGTAAATCTGTAGGGGGCGCTATGAAGCTAAAATTGAATTTCTTCCTTTGAATGGGTGTAGACCTGCGAGATTTACCACTGAGTCAAATTTGAGCCAAATCGGTGTTCGTATGTTTGAATTAATGCAATTTTCGTGATGGTAAATGTGTAGAGGGCGCTATTTAGCAAAATGTCATTTTATTTTAATAAATGGGTGTAGGCCTGGGAGATTGAAGACTGATTCAAATTTGAGCCAAATTGGTGTTTGTATGTCTAACGTGAAGTAATTTTCGTAAAGGTAAAATTGTAGGGGGCGCTATGGCACCAAATTTCAAATTTTTCTGATAAATGGGTGTAGGCCTGAGAGATAGACGTCTGAGTCAAATTTGAGCCAAATCGGTGTTCATATGTCCAAACTGAAGCAATTTTAATAAAAAAAAAAAAAAATTAAAAATTTTTGTTGGGGGCGCTGCAGTGCAAAATTTCTGTTTCTTTTGACAAGTAGGTGTAGGCCTGGGAGACAGATGTCTGAGTCAAATTTGAGCCAAATCGGTGTTCGTATGCCCGAACTGATGTCATTTTTGTAAATGTACATTTGTAGGGGGCGCTATAGTGCGAAATTTCAATTTCTTTCAATAAATGGGTGTAGGCCTGGGAGATGGACGTCTGAGTCAAATTTCAGCCAAATCGGTGTTTGTATGTCTGAGCTGAAGCAATTTTTGTGATGGCAAATTTTCGAATAAACTTTGCAAAGTTTGTAACCTCGTTGCACAAAAACAGTGACACCGATTCAAAAAATTCGGATAACTTTTGATGTCCCACTTCTCTAGATACTGTACACCGATTTTGAGCTCATTCGGCCAAACAGCTTAGTAGGAGGTAGTTAAAATACAACGTCAGCGAAAACGCTGACTCAGCATTTTGGAAATTTCAATCCAATATGGCCGACTAAGGGTCTTTTTAGGGGCGTGGCCATAATATTTTTTGTTTGTCTCCTCATGATGAATCTGTGTACCGATTTTCGTGGCTCTACAACAAACTTTATGTTGGACGAGCTCCCATTGGCGCAATGCATTTCCACTTTTCAAGGGGGCACTGCAGCAACATTTCTTTACCGACCTCTACGAAACCTATATGTAAATTCAATTTCTCGCACTTCTGAATTTTAGTCAAAATTTGGTGAGTTTTCGTAAATGTTCAGAGGGTCAAAATTGAGCTCAAAGAGCAGGAGAAAAAAAAATTAAAGCCGCAAGCGGCATCTAAAGGCCCTCACCAAGGGCACGTCCAGTGGACATATGCTCATCGTTCAGCAGGTGGCGATCTAGCACCAAATTTTGTGTTTTCTGATGAGTGGGTGTAGGCCTGGGAGATTGACAATTGACTCAAATTTGAGACAAATCAGTGTTCGTATGTCCAAACTAGAGAAATTGTTGTATAAGTAAATCTGTAGGGGGCGCTATGCAGCTAAAATTAAATTTCTTCTGTTGAATGGGTGTAGACTTGCGAGATGTACCACTGAGTCAAATTTGAGCCAAATCGGTGTTCATATGTCTGAATTAATGCAATTTTCGTGAAGGTAAATTTGTAGGGGGCGCTACTGAGCGACATGGCAATTTCTTCTGATAAATGGATGTAGGCCTGGGAGATTAACAACTGATTCAAATTTGAGCCAAATTGGTGTTCGTATATCTGAAGTGAAGTAATTATCGTAAAGGTAAATTTGTAGGGGGTGCTATAGCACCAAATTTCAAATTTTTCTGATAAATGGGTGTAGGCCTGGGAGATAGACATCTGAGTCAAATTTGAGCCAAATCAGTGTTTGTATGTCCGAACTGAAGCAATTTTAATTAAAAAATATAAAACATTTTTGTAGGGGGCGCTGTAGTGCAAAATTTCAGTTTCTTTTGATAAATAGGTGTAGGCCTGGGACACAGATGTCTGAGTCAAATTTCAGCCAAATCAGTGTTCGTATGTCCGAACTGATGTCATTTTTGTAAATGTACATTTGTAGGGGGCGCTATAGTGCGAAATTTCAATTTCTTTTAATAAATGGGTGTAGGCCTGGGAGATAGACGTCTGAGTGTAATTTGAGCCAAATCGGTCTTCGTATGTCTGAGCTAAAGCAATTTTTGTGATGGTAAATTTTCGAAAAAACTTCGCAAAGTTTGCAACCTCATCACACAAAAACGGTGACACCAATTCAAAAAATTCGGCTCACTTTTGATGCCCCACTTCTCTAGATACTGTACACCGATTTTGAGCTCATTTGGCCAAACGGTTTAGTAGGAGATAGTTAAAATACAACGTCAGCGAAAACGCTGACTCAGCATTTTGGAAATTTCAATCCAATATGACCGACTAAGGGTAGGTTTAGGGGCATGGCCATAATAATATTTTTTGTTTGTCTCCTCATGTTGAATCTGTGTACCAATTTTCGTGGCTCTATGACAAACTTTATGTTGGACGTGCTCCCACTGGCGCAATGCATTTCCACTTTTCAAGGGGGCGCTGCAGCAACATTTCTTTACCGACATCTACGAAACCTATATGTAAATTCAATTTCTCGCACTCCTGAATATTCGGCAAAATTTGGTGAGTTTTCATAAATGTTCAGGGGGTCAAAATTGAGCTCAAAGAGCAGGAGAAGAAAATAAATTTTAAAAAATAAATAAATAAATAATAAATAAAAAAAAATAATAAGAATCTGAGCAAGAACAATATAGCCGTTTCTATGGCAACCACGTATTTGGCCTTATGTCAAAGCTCTCGAGGTCCCCCACATGTCTGTGGGGTCAGATGTCACTTGTCGTTCACTTAGACCCACATGACTGACCGCGACTGGGCGTGTCCCATTGACTCCCATTCATTCTGAGCAGGTGTAAATATGCGATTTTTTCACATGTCATATACATTGTCGGAAAGGTCTCAGTGCCGTGAATGTGAATATGTGTGAGAGTGGCGACAGTGGCGAAAGGCGACCGCGCCACTGGCGATTTTGTCCCCATGCGCCCACTGCAGACTCAATAGGCCCTGCGCCGGCTTTACTCTGCTCGGGCCTAATAAGAATCTGAGCAAGAACAATATAGCCGTTTCTATGGCAACCACATATTTGGCCTTATTTGAAAGCTCTCGAGCTCCCCCACATGTCTGTGGGGTCAGATGTCATGTGTTGTACAATTACACCCACATGACTGACCCCGAGTGGGCGTGGCCCATTGACTCCCATTCATTCTGAGCAGGTGTAAATATGTGATTTGTGCACATGTCATGTACATCTTCGGAAAGGTCTCAGTGCCGTGAATGTGAATATGTGTGAGAGTGGTGAAAGTGGCAAAAGGCGACCGCATCACTGGCGATTTCGTCCCCATGCGCCCACTGCAGACTCAATAGGCCCTGCGCCAGCTTTACTCGGCTCGGTCCTATAACAGCAAAAATATTACTGACCACAAAATTATGTTTTCTCTCACAAATTTTGATGTGTCTGCCTCACGGCACTACAACTTCCCATGTGGACTAAAGACTAAACTGAGCATGTGCAGAGTGATTTCAGTGAGTCCTAAGTTGCTCCTGATTGGAGCAATAGCAAGAGTTACAACTGACTCGTGTTACGACTGTCCCCGACTTCCCCTACACTATTAACACTTAGGCGTGCCTGCAGAAGGAAACTGTGAGGTAGACAGGAAGTGCACGGACATGGGTGTGTGTGGGGTGCTGAATACTTCATAAGACAGGGGGTCCGTGATTTTCGGTGGGGGGGGTTAGCGTTCCATCCTCGTCAGAGCGCGCGGTAGCGGTCCATGATTTTCGCCAGTGGTGGTGGTGGGGGGGGTCGGAGTTGGAGCGGGGGGCATTAGCAGTAGCTCCGTGATAATGTGATGGTGTGTTTGGGGGTGATAGCGTCATTTTCAGAGCTGGAGTGAAAGTGAAACTACGTCGCATAGTGTTCGTCTCACTCTCCGTGTCGCACACACACACACACACACACAGGAGCAGCGAGCGACAGAATCTCCGCACAGCAAGAAAGTTAATACATCGGCTACATATTGACCGATGTTGATTAATTGGTGAAACGCTATAATCGGCCCAATTAATCGGCCGGCTGATTAATCGGTCGGGCTCTATTATAAACTTGTCAATTTCTGAATTTTTTTTCTGACTATGATTGTTTGCTTGTTTGATCACCTCGACATGGCGTGAAATTATGATTGCAAATGCAAAAAAATATCAACTTTAGAGCAAATAAATAATGGATCCTCTGTACGCGCTTTGAGTATATGTTCATAGAAAAGCGCTATATAAATCTAATCCATTATTATTATTATTATTATTATTATTATTATTCCAACCTACTTTTGTGGAATTATTTCACCTGCCCCGCAAATAAAGTGACATTTTTTGGACCCGCACCAACTCGACCTGGGTCTGCTGATCCGCGCATCACTACCTTACGCTCCATGTTTTCATGTAGAAAAATGAGAGTATCGACATGCACTGAATGAATGCTTGCACGCTGTCAGGTGATGGAAGGGAGAGAGAGAATAACACGACTACTCGACGACTCCAAATTAACGTCGACTTGTGCCACAGACGTCGACACGTCAACGGGCCGGCTTTTTTGTTAATGCCCTACCCTCTGCATGTCTTGTCATAAGCCACCGTTGGGCAGCCATGGCTCAGATGGTAGAGCGGGTCGTCCAATAACTGAAGGGTTGGTGGTTCAAATCCCACTCTGTCCCAGTCATGTGGTGTTGTGTCCTTGGGCAAGACACTTCACCCTCCTTGCCTCCAGTGCTGCTACTCACGCTGGTGTATGAATATGTATGAATGCTCGGTGGTGGTCGGAGGTGCAGGTAGGTGCAGATTGGCAACCACGCTTCCGTCAGTCTGCCTCAGGGCAGCTGTGGCTACAAATGTAGTTTACCACCACCAGAGGGAGAATGCGAGAGTGAATTAATAATGCACCCACTGTTTGCTTTGAGTATGCGTTCATAGAAAAGCGCTATATAAATCTAATTCATTATTATTATAAGGAAAAATGCATCAGCCAGGAGATAAGTTATCTAGATCAGGAATAACAGCAGAGAACTGAAAATCTGACTTGGGTAAACTCAAGTCATCATGAGAGCTATGGACACTACTGTTGTTTTAAATCACTTTATACAAAGTTTGGGGTTGATTGGCATTTTTAAACTGCCTTAAAATCTAGAGTCTAATATTTTGATTAACAATGAAAACATAGTCTTTTAAATGTTATATTAGTGGCAAATCATTTAGTGAACAGGGAGATGTTTGGACATGTCATATTGACATGGTATACTAACAATAGTATGAAATTATATTTCTGTAGTTTTAGTGTTTGCTGTGGGGCATAACCACCTTCCATCCATCCATTGTCTTCCACTTATCCGGGGCTGGGTCATGGAGGCAATGGTCTAACCAGGGATGCCCAGATTTCCCTCTCCCCAGACAACTCCTCTAGCTCCTCTGAGGGGATCCTGACGCGTTCCCAGGCTAGCCGAAAGACATAGTCTCTCCAGCGTGTCTTAGGTCTTCCCTGAGGCCTCCTCGGGTGGGACATGCACGGAACACCTCCCCAGGGAGGCATCCAGGAGGCATCTGACACAGATGCCCGAGCCACCTCAGCTGGCCCCTCTTGATGTGCAGGAGCAGCTTATCAAAGATGGGCTTCAGAAGGCCTCTGACCCTTTCACACATGCAGTATGCATTGTTGTTGTTTTTTTTTCCATTTTATTTTCGCTGCTTTTATTGGTATGTTTATAGTAGGTTTTATTTATGATTTATGATTGGATGGCACTTTTAAATTTTGTTGTACTTGTTACAATGACAATAAAGATATTTTATTCTATTCTAAATGCCACATTAGGAGATAGTGTTGCATGCACATGCATAGCCTGCACATGCATACAGGCTATGCATGTAGTGCTCTAGTTGCTTTCACGCTATTTAGATGGTGCAAAACATGTCTCACTTTTATTAGTATTACGGTTTTATTGTAGTGTGACCAGACTTGAAGAAGCGGAGACTTCAAGTAAAGGCCACATTAGCCAGTAGTCCAGAAGCACTCATCTCAGCTACCAGCTGTTTTCCAGATGTTTGACCGTTCACAAAGCCTGCAGACCTTGAGGCTAACATAATTACCCTCCTAAACCACGGCTCAGCCTATCTTTAGCTGAGTGTGTCTCAGACCCAGAGTACAAGAGAAACAGCAAAAGCGTTGATGGGGCAAGAGAAGATGTTTGTGGGGCAGTATGGAGTTCTTCAAAAACAGTGAGGGAACATTTTGGCCTTGGAAAGATCCCAAGACACACAGAAGAATACCTACATGTGAAGAAGTATTTCTGCTGTTTTAACTCTCACTTATGATGAACACAGGAACATTTTCAGCAAGGCCTTTAAATCCTGTCACCAAGAATTTAATGCCGTTTTTCCACAGCACAGCAAGCATATATAAATTATTGTCTGTTTTAAACACAACACAAAAAAAAAAAAGCTGTAATGCAAACATAGTAATAGATTAGGTATATATCATTGCTTTTTGAGACATTTGCAGCATCATCTGTAGATTTTATTTTAGTGCAGGTTGACACAAATTGAAACATCTGTTGTCTACATTTTCTGCAGCATTTCATAACCTTATTAAAATTTTCTGTGTGCTCAAAGATGAATAACTGAGGATGAGATGATCCATGTTTTTTTTTTTTTTGATAATTGCACTGGTGTAATTTATGCATGCTTTTTTATGCATTGTTTTTCCTTGTCTATATTTTAATTAAAGCATTAACTTTGTCTTTAGTATTTGTTGTTGTGCTTTAATGGCACGATAGGAATAAATAGATGTAACTTAACAGATTTGTGTCTTTGCTATATTGGAATGAACTCAGAGTGAATCGATGGATATCATTTTGAAAGGATCTGAACTTCAAGAACCACAGCCTCAAAGTGATTCCAATGCATGCAAAGTGTAATACTGCTGGTAGCCACTAGGTGCTGGCTCCAAAACAGTCTGCCTTCCATAGACTTGCATTGAACTTGTTGCTTTATTATTTTTCTTTTTTTTTTTTTTTTTGTCTTATTAGGCCCGAGCCAAGTAAAGCCGGTGCAGGGCCTATTGAGTCTGCAGTGGGCGCATGGGGACAAAATCGCCAGTGACGCAGTCGCCTTTCGCCACTGTCGCCACTCTCACACATATTCACATTCATGCGACTGAGACCTTTCCGAAGATGTACATGACATGTGCACAAATCGCATATTTACACCTGCTCAGAATGAATGGGAGTCAATGGGCCACGCCCAGTCGGGGTCAGTCACGTGGGTGTAAGTGCATGACACGTGACATCTGACCCCACAGACATGTGGGGGACCTAGAGAGCTTTCAAATAAGGCAAAATACGTGGTTGCCACAGAAACGCTATATTGTTCTTGCTCAGATTATTATTATTTTTAGGCCCGAGCTGAGTAAAGCTGGTGCAGGGCCTATTGAGTCTGCAGTGGGTGCACGGGGATGAAATCGCCAGTGACGCGGTCGCCTTTCGCCACTGTTTCCACTCTCACACATATTCACATTCACGGCACTTAGGCCCGAGCCGAGTAAAGCCGGCGCAGGGCCTATTGAGTCTGCAGTGGGCGCACGGGGATGAAATCGCCAGTGACGCGGTCGCCTTTCGCCACTGTCGCCACTCTCACACATATTCACATTCATGGCACTGAGACAGACATGTGGGGGAGCTCGAGAGCTTTCAAATAAGGCCAAATATGTGGTTGCCATAGAAACGGCTATATTGTTCTTGCTCAGATTCTTATTAGGCCCAAGCCGAGTAAAGCCGGCGCAGGGCCTATTGAGTCTGCAGTGGGCGCATGAGGACGAAATCGCCAGTGACGCGGTCGCCTTTCGCCACTGTCGCCACTCTCACACATATTTACATTCACGGCACTGACACCTTTCCGAAGATGTATATGACATGTGCACAAGTCGCATATTTACACCTGCTCAGAATGAACGGGAGTCAATGGGACACGCCCAGTCGGGGTCAGTCACGTGGGTTTAAATGCATGACACGTGACCTCTGACCCCACAGACATGTGGGGGAGCTCGAGAGCTTTCAAATAATGTCAAATACGTAGTTGCCATGGAAACGGCTATATTGTTCTTGCTCAGATTATTTTTATTTTTAGGCCCAAGCCGAGTAAAGCCGGCGCAGGGCCTATTGAGTCTGCAGTGGGCGCATGGGGACAAAATCGCCAGTGATGTGGTCGCCTTTCGCCACTGTCGCCACTCTCTCACATATTCACATTCACGGCACTGAGACCTTTCCGAAGATGTATATGACATGTGCACAAATCGCATATTTACACCTGCTCAGAATGAATGGGAGTCAGTGGGCCACACCAATTCGGGGTCAGTCACGTGGGTGTAAGTGCATGACATGTGACATCTGACCCCACAGACATGTGGGGGACCTCGAGAGCTTTCACATAAGGCAAAATACGTGGTTACCATGGAAACGGCTATATTGTTCTTGCTCAGATTATTAGGCCCGAGCCGAGTAAAGCCGGCGCAGGGCCTATTGAGTCTGCAGTGGGTGCATGGGGACAAAATCGCCAGTGACGCGGTCGCCTTTCGCCACTGTCGCCACTCACACACATTCACATTCACGGCACTGAGACCTTTCCAAAGATGTATATGACATGTGCACAAATCGCATATTTACACCTGCTCAGAATGAATGGGAGTCAATGGGCCACGCCCACTCGGGGTCAGTCACATGGGTGTAAGTGCACGACACGTGACATCTGACCCCAAAGACATGTGGGGGAGCTCGAGAGCTTTCAAATAAGGCCAAATACATGGTTGCCACAGAAACGGCTATATTGTTCTTGCTCAGAATTTTTTTTTTTTTTAGGCCCGAGCCGAGTAAAGCTGGCGCAGGGCCTATTGAGTCTGCAGTGGGCGCATGGGGACAAAATCGCCAGTGACGCGGTGGCCTTTCGCCACTGTCGCCACTCTCACACATATTCATGTTCACGGCACTGAGACCTTTCCGAAGATGTACATGACATGTGCACAAGTCGCATATTTACACCTGCTCAGAAAGAATGGGAGTCAATGGGACACGCCCACTCGGGGTCAGTCATGTGGGTGTACGTGCATGACACGTGACATCTGACCCCACAGACATGTGGGGGAGCTCGAGAGCTTTCAAAAAAGGCCAAATACGTGATTGCCACGGAAACGGCTATATTGTTCTTGCTCAGATTATTAGGCCCGAGCCGAGTAAAGCCGGCGCAGGGCCTATTGAGTCTGCAGTGGGCGCATGGGGACAAAATCGCCAGTGACGCGGTCGCCTTTCGCCACTGTCGCCACTCACACACATTCACATTCACGACACTGAGACGTTTCCGAAGATGTATATGACATTCACAAATCGCATATTTACACCTGCTCAGAATGAATGGGAGTCAATGGGACACGCCCACTCAGGGTCAGTCACGTGGGTGTAAGTGCACGACACGTGACATCTGACCCCACAGACATGTGGGGGACCTCGAGAGCTTTCAGATAAAGTCAAATACGTGGTTGCCACGGAAACGCCTATATTGTTCTTGCTTAGATTATTATTATTTTTTTATTTTTATTATTAGGGACCGAGCCGAAAGGTAAGGCCCTCTCACACAGTGAGAGGCCTTGCCTGCAAGCAAGGCCCTATTGTTATTCGTTCGTTTTTAGGGACCGAGCCGAAAGGTAAGGCCCTCTCACACAGTGAGAGTCCTTGCCTGCAAGCAAGGCCCTATTGTTATTCGTTCGTTTTTATATTATTATTATTCACACACCACTTTGACCTGGATTTTGACCCCCTGAACATGCACGAAAACTCACCAAATTTGGCACACATGTCAGGCCTGGCGAAAAATTTGATAAAATGAAAAAAATAACCCCATAGGTGCCAAAATGGCCTCTCTAGCGCCACCTATGTGAAAAAAACGGAAACAGCCCTAGTGGCCAGTAGGAATGTCATACAGACATGAAACTAGTGCCAAAATTCTTGTTGGATAAAGCGCTACAAATCATGCACTGACACTTATGACCTAACTCCAAGAGGAAGTTCGCAATATGCCTTTCAAAATAAAATTTTGAAAACTAACTCCAATGATACCGTTTGTCGTATTGACTTCTAAATAGCGCCAAAAGATAGAGTGAAACCTCCTCAAAAAACTGATCTCTCACTTTTTCCGGAACTGTCTTAATTTTTTTTTACAAGCCCGCAAAATTGCTATGTTTGGAACTCATTCAGCAGAGGGTCGCTGGTGTTCTGTACAGATGTAAGGAGGACAGACACTAAAGGGTGGGAACTGGTATGGGGACGGACAGGTGTGAGTGGAGCTGAGGTTTCGACGGTCACGGGAGGCGGATCGCGGGGGAGGCGGAACGCCCGGTGCGAGGTCCCGCCCAATGCTGCTTGCAGCTTTAATTTATTATTATTATTATTAGGGACCGAGCCGAAAGGTAAGGCCCTCTCACACAGTGAGAGGCCTTGCCTGCAAGCAAGGCCCTATTGTTATTCGTTCGTTTTTTATTATTAGGGACCGAGCCGAAAGGTAAGGCCCTCTCACACAGTGAGAGGCCTTGCCTGCAAGCAAGGCCCTATTGTTATTCGTTCGTTTTTAGGGACCGAGCCGAAAGGTAAGGCCCTCTCACACAGTGAGAGGCCTTGCCTGCAAGCAAGGCCCTATTGTTATTCGTTCGTTTTTAGGGACCGAGCCGAAAGGTAAGGCCCTCTCACACAGTGAGAGGCCTTGCCTGCAAGCAAGGCCCTATTGTTATTCGTTCGTTTTTTATTATTATTATACTATCGTCACTTTAAACTGGATTTTGACCCCCTAAACATGCTCCAAAACTCACCAAATTTGGCACACATGTCAGGCCTGGTGAAAAATTTGATAAAATGAAAAAAGAAACCCCATAGGTTCCAAAATGGGCTCTCTAGCGCCACCTATGTGAAAAAAAAACGGTAACTGCCCTAGTGGCCAGTAGGAATGTCGTAGAGACATGGAACCAGTGCCAAAATATTTGTTGGATGAAGCACTAAAAATGATATGCTGACAGTGATGACCTAACTCAAACAGGAAGTTCGTAATATGCCTTTCAAAATAAAATTTTCAAAACTAACTCCGATGACACCGTTTGTCCTATTGACTTCTAAATAGCACCAAAAGATAGAGTGAACCCTCTGCACAAAAGTGGTCTCGTAGCTTAGTCTTAACTGTCTTAGTTTTTTTTTTACAAGCCTGCAAAGTTGCGATGTTTGGAAGTCATTTTTCACTTTGCAGTTTTTCCCTACATGTGACATATCTACGCGTTCATGGGACTCACCACAATGTTCACATGCAAAAATTTTTGAGATAGGATTTACGGTTATTGATTTATAACAATTTGTTTATTTTCATACTTTTTCCTCTTTAGACTGCCATTTGACCCCCTTAACATGCTCCAAAACTCACCAAATTTGCCATGTATGTCATGGCTGGTGAACACTTTCATTCAATATCAAAATTAACCCCTTGGGTACCAAAATGGACTCTGTAGCGCCACCTATGTACTAAAAAACTCACAAAATCTGCCCTAGCGGCCAGTAGGAATGTCACAGAAACATGAAACAAATGCCAAAATGTTGGTCTGATTGAGCCCCACAAATCATACACTGACACTAATGAGCTAACTCCAACAGGAAGTTGGCAATCTGCCTTTGAAAGTTACTCTACGTTTCTGCAATTACTGCTTATTCATTTCACACTTTTAAAAAAAAAATTATACCTCATTAAATTCCCACAAGTCTGCAGAATCCAAAAGTGAAAGAATTTTTCAGATACGACCTACGGTTATGGAATTATGGCGATTTTTTAAAGACTAAGTTTAGTTTCACTTTTCACAATGGCAAAATCCCTATAAAAGTCTTGCAGGTGCATTTTTACCATGTCTCTCTGTAGTGCAGTGGTTCATGCAGCTGACTGTGGAGCAGAAGGACCCCGGTTCAAGTCCCAGGCAATCTAAATTTTTTTTTTTTTTTTTTTTTTTTTAAAACAGGTTTTATTGCATTGTATTGTGGATATTGGAAATTTTGCACACATTCAAAAGTACACGGAGTACATTTTTTCAAAATAAAACCCCAATTAAGAATAATACAAAATGTCTATTGCATAACTTTTTTATTTTTATGACCAAACGCTCAACTGTTTGTACAATGTTTCTTCATTCAAAAGTACTCTTTCTCACAGACACACATGCTCACACAATAGGGTTTTTCCAAAATAAATGCCTTAAATGTGATAAATCATCACTTTTATACTCACTTATTCATACAACTTCAATTCATTTTTCAAACTGATTCTTTCTCTCACATACAAAACAAATGCACATACACACAGTAGGGTTTCCAAAATAAAAGTCTCATTTTAAAGGTGATGGTGGCTTCAGCAGAGGGTCGCTGGTGTTCTGTACAGATGTAAGGAGGACAGACACTAAAGGATGGGAACTGGTATGGGGACGGAGAGGTGTGAGTGGAGCTGAGGTGTGGAGGGTCACGGGAGGCGGATCGCAGGGGAGGCGGATCACGCAGGGGGGCGGATCGCGTGGGAGGCGGATCGCCCGGTGCGAGGTCCCGCCCAATGCTGCTTGCAGCTTTAATTAGGGACCGAGCCGAAAGGTAAGGCCCTCTCACGCAGTGAGAGGCCTTGCCTGCAAGCAAGGCCCTATTGTTTTTCGTTCGTTTTTATATTATTATTATTATTCACACACCACTTTGACCTGGATTTTGACCCCCTGAACATGCACGAAAACTCACCAAATTTGGCACACATGTCAGGCCTGGCGAAAAATTTGATAAAATGAAAAAATTAACCCCATAGGTGCCAAAATGGGCTCTCTAGCGCCACCTATGTGAAAAAAACGGCAACTGCCCTAGTGGCCAGTAGGAATGTCGTACAGACATGAAACCAGTGCCAAAATTTTTGTTGGATCATGTTCTACAAATCATCCACTGACACTCATGACCTATCTGCAACAGGAACTTCGCAATATGCCTTTCAAAATAAAATTTCTAAAACTAACTCCGATGACACCGTTTGTGGTATTGACTTCTAAATAGCGCCAAAAGATAGAGTGAACCCTCCTTAATACAACGATTTCACACCTTTTCCATAACTGTCTTAGTTTCTTTTTTACAAGCCTGCAAAGTTGCGATGTTTGGAACTCATTTTTCACTTTGGAGTTTTTCCCCACATGTGACATATCTACGTGTTCACGGGACTCAGCACAACTCTCACATCCAAAAATTTTTGAGATAGGATGTACGGTTATTGATTTATAACAATTTGTTTCTTTTCATACTTTTTCCACTTTAGACTGCCATTTGACCCCCTTAACATGCTCCAAAACTCACCAAATTTGCCATGTATGTCATGACTGGTGAACACTTTCATACAATATCAAAATTAACCCCTTGCATGCTAAAATGGACTCTGTAGCGCCACCTATGTACTAAAAAACACACAAAATCGGCCCTAGCGGCCAGTAGGAATGTCACAGAAACATGAAACAAATGCCAAAATGTTGGTCTGATTGAGCCCGACAAATCATACACTGACACTCATGAGCTAACTCCAACAGGAAGTTGGCAATCTGCCTTTGAAAGTTACTCTACGTTTCTGCAATTAGTACTCAGTCATTCCAGACTTTTAAATAAAAAGTTATACCTCACTCAATTCCCACAAGTCTGCAGAATCCAAAAGTGAAAGAATTTTTCAGATACGACCTACGGTTATGGAATTATGGCGATTTTTTGAAGACTATGTTTACTTTCACTTTTAACAATGACAAAGTCCCTATAAAATTCTTCTTGGTGGGCAGCTGTCTATGGCTGTCCTTAGTGTAGTGGTTCATGTAGCTGCCTATGGAGCAAGAGGACCTGGGTTCAAGTCCCAGACAATCCAAACTTTTTTTTTTTTTTTTTTTCTCCATCTTAAAACAGGTTTTACTGCATTGTATTTTGGATACTGGAAATTTTGCACACATTCAGAAGTACACGGAGTACATTTTTTCAAAATAAAACCCCAAATACCAATAATACAAAATTTCTATTACATAACTTCTTTTCATTTTTATGATCAAACGCTCAACTCTTTGTACAATGTTTCTTCATTCAAAAGTACTCTTTCTCACAGACACACATCCTCACACAATAGGGTTTTTCCAAAATAAAAGCCTTAAATGTGGTAAATCATCACTTTTATACTCACTTATTCATACAATTTCAATTCATTTTTCAAACTGATTCTTTCTCTCACATTCAAAACAAATGCACATACACACAGTAGGGTTTCCAAAATAAAAGTCTCATTTTAAAGGTGATGGTGGTTTCAGCAGAGGGTCACTGGTGTTCTGTACAGATGTAAGGAGGACAGACACTAAAGGATGGGAACTGGTATGGGGACGGACAGGTGTGAGTGGAGCTGAGGCGTCGACAGTCACGGGTGGCGGATCGCGGGGGAGGCGGATCGCCCGGTGCGAGGTCCCGCCCAATGCTGCTTGCAGCTTTAATTATTATTATTATTATACTATCATCATTTTAAACTGGATTTTGACCCCCTGAACATGCTCAAAAACTCACCAAATTTGGCACACATGTCAGACCTGGCGAAAAATTTGATAAAATGAAAAAATTAACCCCATAGGTGCCAAAATGGCCTCTCTAGCGCCACCTATGTGAAAAATATGGCAAATGCCCTAGTGGCTAGTAGGAATGTCGTACAGAAATAGAACCAGTGCCAAAATGTTGGTTGGAAAAAGCACTAAAAATCTTCCACTGACACTTGTGACCTAACTCCAGCAGGAAGTTCGCAATATGCCTTTCAAAATAAAATTTCTAAAACTTACTCCGATGACACCGTTTGTTGTATTGACTTCTAAATAGCACCAAAAGATAGAGTGAACCCTCCTCACAAAAGTGATCTCGTAGCTTAGTCTTAACTGTCTTAGTTTTTTTTTTTTACAAGCCCGCAAATTGAATGGGAGTCAATGGGACACGCCCAGTCACGGTCAGTCATGTGGGTGTAAGTGCACGACACGTGACATCTGACCCCACAAACGTGGGGGACCTCGAGAACTTTCAAAAAAGGGCAAATACGTGGTTGCCATAGAAACGGCTATATTGTTCTTGCTCAGATTATTATTATTTTTATTTTTAGGCCCGAGCCGAGTAAAGCCGGCGCAGGGCCTATTGAGTCTGCAGTGGGCGCATGGGGACGAAATCGCCAGTGACGCGGTCGCCTTTCGCCACTGTCGCCACTCTCACACATATTCACATTCACGGCACTGAGACCTTTCCGACGATGTATATGACATGTGCACAAATCGCATATTTACACCTGCTCAGAATGGATGGGAGTCAATGGGACACGCCCAGTCACGGTCAGTCATGTGGGTGTAAGTGCACGACACGTGACATCTGACCCCACAGACATGTGGGGGACCTCGAGAACTTTTAAAAAAGAGCAAATACGTTGGTGCCATAGAAACAGCTATATTGTTCTTGCTCAGATTATTATTATTATTTTTTTTTTTTTTTGTCTTATTTTTCTTTCTCCTGCGCTTTGAGCTCAATTTTGACCCTCTGAACATTTACGAAAACTCACCAAATTTTGCCTAAAATTCAGAAGTGCGAGAAATTGAATTTACATATAGGTTTCGTAGATGTCAGTAAAGAAATGTTGCTGCAGCGCCCCCTTGAAAAGTGGAAATGCATTGCGCCAATGAGAGCGCGTCCAACATAAAGTTTGTCGTAGAGCCACGAAAATCGGTAGACAGATTCATCATGAGAAGACAAACAAAAAATATTATTATGGCCACGCCCCTAAACCAACCCTTTGTCGGCCATAGTGGATTGAAATTTCCAAAATGCTGAGTCAGCGTTTTCGCTGAACTTGTATTTTAACTATCTCCTACTAAGCCGTTTGGCCGAATGAGCTCAAAATCAGTGTACAGTATCTAGAGAAGTGGGGCATCAAAAGTTAGCCGAATTTTTTGAATTGGCATCACCGTTTTTGTGTGACGAGGTTGCAAACTTTGCGAAGTTTTTTCGAAAATTTACCATTACAAAAATTGCTTCAGCTCAGACATACGAACACCGATTTGGCTGAAATTTGACTCAGACATCTGTCTCCCAGGCCTACACCCATTTATTAAAAGAAATTGAAATTTCGCACTATAGCGCCCCCTACAAATGTACATTTACAAAAATGACACCAGTTCGGACATACGAACACCGATTTGGCTCAAATTTGACTCAGACATTTGTCTCAAAGGCCTACACCTGTTTATCAAAAGAAACTGAAATTTTGCACTACAGCGCCCCCTACAAAATTTTTTAATATTTTTTATTAAAATTGCTTCAGTTCGGACATACGAACACCAATTTGGCTCAAATTTGACTCAGACGTCTATATCCCAGGCCTACACCCATTTATCAGAAAAATTTTAAATTCGGCGCCATAGCGCCCCCTACAATGTTACCTTTACGAAAATTACTTCACGTTAGACATGCGAACACCAATTTGGCTCAAATTTGCATCAGTTGTCAATCTCCCAGGCCTACACCCATTTATCAAAAGAAATTTCCACTTCGCTCAGTAGCGCCCCCTACAAATTTACCTTCACGAAAATTGCATCAGTTCAGACATACAAACACCGATTTGGCTCAAATTTGACTCAGTGGTACATCTCACAGGCCTACACCCATTCAATGGAACAAATTGAATTTTGGCTCATAGCGCCCCCTACAGATTTATTTATACAAAATTTTGTTCAGTTCGGACATACGAACACTGATTTGTCTCAAATCAATTGTCAATCTCCTAGGCCTACACCCATTTGTCAGAAGACACTGAAAATTCAGACAATAGCGCCCCCTACAAATTTACCTTGATGAAAATTATAACAGTTCAGACATACGAACACCAATTTGGCTCAAATTTGACTCAGTGGTACATCTCGCAGGCCTACACTCATTCAATGGAACAAATTGAATTTTGGCTCCACAGCGCCCCCTACAGATTTATTTATATAAAAAATTTTTCAGTTCGGACTTATAAACAGTGATTTGTCTCAAATTTGAGTCAATTGTCAATCTCCCAGGCCTACACCCATTCATCAGAAGACATTGAAATTTGGTGCTAGAGCGCCACCTGCTGAATGATGAGCATACTTCTACTGGACGTGCCCTTGGCGAGGGCCTTTAGATGCCGCTTGCGGCTTTAATTTTTCTTTCTCCTGTGCTTTGAGCTCAATTTTGACCCCCTGAACATTTATGAAAACTCACCAAATTTTGCACAAAATTCAGAATTGTGCAAAATTGAATTTACATATAGGTTTCGTAGATGTCGGTAAAGAAATGTTGCTGCAGCACCCCCTTGAAAAGTGGAAATGCATTACGTCAATGGGAGCATGTCCAACATAAAGTTTGTCGTAGAACCACAAAAATCGGTACACAGATTCATCATGAGTAGACAAACAAAAAATATTATTATGGCCATGCCCCTAAACCAAACCTTACTCGGCCATATTGGATTGAAATTTCAAAAATGCTGAGTCAGCGTTTTCGCTGATGTCGTATTTTAACCATCTCCTACTAAGCCGTTTGGCCGAATGAGCTCAAAATTGATGTACAGTAT
Organism: Sphaeramia orbicularis; assembly: GCF_902148855.1. Classification (NCBI taxonomy): domain Eukaryota; kingdom Metazoa; phylum Chordata; class Actinopteri; order Kurtiformes; family Apogonidae; genus Sphaeramia; species Sphaeramia orbicularis. Next base: position 66,426,281 of record NC_043968.1, on the reverse strand, counting down.
CTAGAGACATGGGGCATCAAAAGTTAGCCAAATTCTTTGGATCTGTGTCACCATTTTTGTGTGACCACATCACAAACTTTGCAAAGTTTCTTCGCGAATTTACCATTACAAAAATTGCTTCAGCTCAGACATACGAACACCGATTTGGCTGAAATTTGACTCAGACGTCCATCTCCCAGGCCTTCACCCATTTATTGAAATAAATTGAAATTTTGCGCTGTAGCGCCCCCTACAAATGTAGATTTACAAAAATGACAACAGTTCGGACATACGAACACCGATTTGGCTCAAATTTGACTCCGACATCTGTCTCCCAGGCCTACACGTTCTTGTCAAAAGAAACTGAAAGTTTGCACTACAGCACCCCCTACAAAAATTTTTATTTTTTTTTTATTAAAATTGCTTCAGTTCGGACATACGAACACCGATTTGGCTCAAATTTGACTCAGACATCTGTCTCCCAGGCCTACACCCATTTATTCAAAGAAATACAAATTTTGCACTACAGCGCCCCCTACAAAATTTTTAAATTTTTTTTATTAAAATTTCTTCAGTTTTGACATAGGAACACCGATTTGGCTCAAATTTGACTCAGATGTCTATCTCCCAGGCCTACACCCATTTATCAGAAAAATTTGAAATTTGGTGCCATAGCGCCACCTACAAATTTACCTTTACTAAAATTACTTCAATTCAGATATACGAACACCAATTTCGCTCAAATTTACTCAGATGTCGATCTCTCAGGCGTACACCCATATATCAGAAAAAATTGCAATTTGGCGCTATAGCACCCCCTACAATTTTACCTTTACGAAAATTACTTTACTTCAGACATACAAACACCAATTTGGCTCAAATTTGACTCAGCGGTACATCTTGCAGGCCTACACCCATTCAATGGAACAAATTGAATTTTGGCTCCATAACGCCCCCTACAGATTTATTTATACAAAAATTTGTTCAGTTCGGACATACGAACACTGATTTGTCTCAAATTTGAGTCAATTGTCAATCTCCCAGGCGTACACCCATTCATCAGAAGACACAAAATTTGGTGCTAGAGCGCCACCAGCTGAACGATGAGCATACTTCCACTGGACGTGCCCTTGGCGAGGGCCTTTAGATGCCGCTTGCGGCTTTAATTTTGACTTTTTTTTCTTTCTCCTGCGCTTTCAGCTCAATTTTGCCCCCCTGAACCTTTACGAAAACTCACCAAATTTTGCCCAAAATTCAGAAATGTGCAACATTGAATTTACATACAGGTTTCGTAGATGTCGGTAAAGAAATGTTTCTGCAGCGCCCCCTTGAAAAGGGGAAATGCATTACGTCAATGGGAGCATGTCCAAAATAAAGTTTGTCGTAGAGCCACGAAAATCGGTACACAGATTCATCATGAGGAGATAAACAAAAAATATGATTGTGGCCACGCCCCTTAACCAACCGGAAGTCGGCCATATTGGATAGAAATTTCAAGAATTCTGAGTCAGCGTTTTCGCTGACGTCGTATTTTAACTATCTCCTCCTTGGCCGTTTTGCCAAATGACCTCAAAATTGGTGTACAGTATCTAGAGAAGTGGGGCATCAAAAGTTAGCCGAATTTTTTGGATTGGTGTCACCATTTTTGTGTGACAACGTCGCAAACTTTGCAAAGTTTCTTCGCGAATTTACCATTACAAAAATTTTCAGCTCACACGTACGTACACAGATTTGGCTCAAATTACACTCAGACGTCCATTTCCCAGGCCTACACCCATTTATTAAAAGAAATTGAATTTTTCGCACTATAGCGCCCCCTACAAATGTACATTTACAAAAATGACATCAGTTCAGAGATACGAACACCGATTTTGCTCAAATTTGACTCATACATCTGTCTCCCAGGTCTACACCTACTTGTCAAAAGAAACTGAAATTTCGCGCTACAGCGCCCCCTACAAGTTTTTAAAAACTTTTTTTATTAAAATTATCTCAGTTCGGACATACGAACACCAATTTTGCTCAAATTTGACTCAGACGTCTATCTCTCAGGCCTACACCCATTTATCAGAAAAATTATAAATTTGGAGCTATAGCGCCCTCTACAATTTTACCTTTACGAAAATTACTTCACTTCAGACATACGAACACCAATTTGGCTCAAATTTGAATCAGTTGTCAATCTCCCAGGCCTACACCCACTTATCAAAAGAAATTGCCATTTTGCTCACTAGTGCCCCCTACAAATTCCCCTCCACGAAAATTGCGTCACCTCGGACATATGAACACCGATTCTGCTCAAATTTGACTCAGTGGTACATCTTGCAGGCCTACACCCATTCAATGGAAGAAATTTAATTTTTGCTGCATAGCGCCCCCGACATATTTACTTATAAAAAAATTTCCTTACTTCGGACATACGAGCAATGATTTCCCTCAAATTGAATCAGTTGTCAATCTCCCAGGGCTACACCCATTCATCAGAAGACATTGAAATTTGGTGCTAGAGCGCCACCTGCTGAACGATGGGCATACTTCTACTGGACGTGCCCTTGGTGAGGGCCTTTAGATGCCGCTTGCGGCTTTCATTTTTCTCCTGCTCTTTGAGCACAATTTTGACCCTCTGAACATTTACAAAAACTCACCAAATTTTGCCTAAAATTCAGAAGTGCGAGAAATTGACTTTACATATAGGTTTCGTAGAGGTCGGTAAAGAAATGTTGCGGCAGCGCCCCCTTGAAAACTGGAAATGCATTGCGCCAATGGGAGCTCGTGCAACATAAAGTTTGTCGTAGAGCCACGAAAATCGGCACACAGATTCATCATGAGGAGACAAACAAAAAATATATTATGGCCATGCCCCTAAACCAACCCTTAGTCTTCCATATATGATTGAAATTTCTAAAATGCTTTGTCAGCATTTTCGCGACGTAACTATCTCCTACTAAGCCGTTTTGCTGAATGAGCTCGAAAATCGGTGTACAGTATCTAGAGAAGGGGGACATCAAAAGTTATTCAAATTTTTTGAATCAGTGTAACCGTTTTTGTGCGACGAGGTTACAAACTTTGCGAAGTTTTTTCGAAAATTTGCCATCACAAAAATATCTTCAGCTCAGACATACAAACACCGATTTGGCTGAAATTTGACTCAGACGTCTATCTCCCAGGCCTACACCCATTTATTAAAAGAAATTGAAATTTCGCATTATAGCGCCTCCTACAAATGTACATTTACAAAAATGACATCAGTTCGGACATACGAACACCGATTTGGCTCAAATTTGACTCAGACATCTGTGTCCCAGGCCTACACCTACTTGTCAAAAGAAACTGAAATTTAGCACTACAGCGCCCCCTACAAAAGTTTTTAATTTTTTTTATTAAAATTACTTCACTTCAGACATACGAACACCAATTTGGCTCAAATTTGAATCAGTTGTCAATCTCCCAAGCCTACACCCATTTATCAAAAGAAATTTTCATTTCGCTCAATAGCGCCCCCTAAAAACTTACCTTCACGAAAATTGCATCAATTCGGATATATGAACACCGATTTGGGTCAAATTTGACTCAGTGGTACATCTCGCAGGCCTACACCCATTCAACGGAAGAAATTAATTTTAGCTTCATAGCGCCCCATACAGATTTACTTACACAAAAATGTCTTTAGTTTGGACATACGAGCAATGATTTCCCTCAAATTTCAATCAGTTGTCAATCTCCCAGGCCTACACCCATTCATCAGAAGACACTGAAATTTGGTGCTAGAGCGCCACCTGCTGAACGATGGGCATACTTCTACTGGACATGCCCTTGGCGAGGGCCTTTAGATGCCGCTTGCGGCTTTAATTGCTTTTTACTCCTCCTGAAGTCGTTCCTATCTAATTTGTTATTTAACCCTTCCAGTAAGTGTTCTGAACATTGTTTTGTAAATGCTTTTCTCATTAATAAAATGTTAGAGCATGGCTACAGAATTCTTGGTAAGATAAGTTTTCTTTTATCCCACTTTGGGGAAATTTCACAGTTAATAGCAGCAACATACAACAAGCAAGTGTAGGGCAAAAGAAAGGTAGAAACAAGTGAAAAATTAAATATTAAGAGAAAAATAAGAAATTTGGCATTTATATAAACATGTTTGTAAACATAGAATTAGGATTAAAATTAAATATCATTTACATTGTGGTTTCACATGGCGTGATATGGGGGGATGGGGGGTTGGGGGGGGGGGGGGGTTCTTTGAACTGTTGTATAGACTGATGGCTGTTCTCAAACTGACGTCCATTCTGGTCCAGACACTACTGACAACACGAAGCAATGGAATCGTACACATCACAAAACAATTCCCTTGGTATTTGCGTGCATTCACGTTCAGTGGCTGCTCTCAATTCAGCGACTGTTGCAGGTCTATTCAAAAAAAAATTCAACTATAAAAAATTCAAATCACAAAATACAACCATTCAAAAAAATTATTGCAAAATACAACCATTCAGTATCTGATGACACACATTTGCTTCCATAGTTACTACCTATGCCCACAGGTGTGCAGGTGACCCTAGCAACCAAGTGCCTCACCACAAATACATGCCCACTTTCACACATACAAACACACACACGCAGCACAAATCTAAATTGGCTAAAACAGTGATTATGCTTACTTCAAGATTTTTTGACTGAGTTGTTTTTTATAATAATAATAATAAAGACAATAATAATAATAATAATAATAATAATAATAAATTTTATTTCTAAAGCACTTCTCATTCGGTGGAATTGTAAAGTGCTTCAGAGAGAAGACAGTCCTATACAAAATAAAATACTATATCAGGAATAAAAGACTAAGCAAATGAAACAAAGCATCATGGTGGGCCATAAAAAGCCAGTCTAAATAGGAATGTCTTAAGTCTCTTTTTGAAAGAGTCCAGTGACTGAGGAGCTCTGAGGTGGTCAGGGAGGGAATTCCAGATACGGGGTGAGGCAGAGGAGAAGGCCCAGTCTCCCATGGTCTGAAGTTTAGTTCTGGAGGGAAGGAGGAGGTTGGTGCTGTGGGGTCGGAGGCTACGGGAGGAAGTTTGAGGGGTGAGGAGGTCCTTCATGTAGTCAGGGGCGTTTCTGTGGATGCTTTTCAAAGTAATGAGGGCTGTCTTATAGTTGATTCTGAAGGGGATTGGTATCCAGTGGAGGTTATGGAGAATGGGAGTGATGTGTTCCTGTTTATGAGTCTGTGTGAGGATTCTGGCAGCACTGTTTTGGATGGACTAAACTTTTTGTAGCTGCTTCCTGGGGATCCCATAAAGAAGGGCGTTGCAGTAGTCGAGCTTTGAGGAGGCAAAGCTGTGGACAAGCTTTTCTGCATCTGTATCACTGAGGGAGGAACAGAGTTTGGAGATGTTATTAAGGTGGAAAAAACAAGTTTTTAACAGGTGTTTGATGTGATTTTCTGTTTTTTTTTTTTTGGTTTTTTTTTTTTGGTTTTTTTTTTTTGTTTTTTTTTTCTCTTTTTTATTCTTTTTTTTCTCTTTCTTCTATTATTATTTCTTTTTTTCCTTTTTTTCTTTTTTTTTTTAATCTTTCCTCTTTTTTCTTTTCTTTTTTTTTCCTTTTCTGTTCTTTTTCTCTTTTTCTTCTTTTTTTTATGGGCTCAGCTGGCTGACAGGCAGCTGTCTGTACCGATAAGGCAGCAGCCGACACCAACTGTACCCCCAGTCATCATTGCCCATTTTTCTGACACCTTTGCTTGTGTATCGTCTTTTATTTGGACATTTTACCATGGAGTATCTCACACTACTTTTTTTTTTTTTTTTTCCTACTTGTCGTGTCCAGCGTCCTAACAGCAGAATGGTAGTCTGGTTCCTCCCGGTGCTTAACAAATTTGCTTTGCCAAGGGTAACTTCATAAAGTATATTAAGTGCCCTTTGATGTTCTACTGTGTTTATTATGAGTTTTGTTGAACCACATTTCGATGCCAGACCTGACATGGGGGATGGGGGTGGGGGGTAGAAGAAGGAGAGAGAACAAGAGAGAGGAAGGTGGAGAAGACCCTCACAAGAAAGTATCAACAATACAAACAGCAACAACCACAGAGACAATTATAATGGTAACAATAACTACAACCAGAACTGAGTAAACTGGGTAGAAGAGAGAAAAAAAAAAACAGAACAAACAAAACTACAAAAAAAAAACAAAACACAACAATGAGATACATAAGACCTATGAAATGAAGAATATAAGAAAGCATGAACAAAATATCGTATACCACGTTCGCACAAATAATACCTATAACAAATAATACCAGTAAGAAATCCACACAACATCAGTTGTTCACAATCTGCGGTGACAGAGTGAACAAGGCAAACAGACTGAGGTGAAGAACACAGGCATGCAACCGCAACCGCACTCCCTCCAAGGATCAGGGACCGACCAAGAGGGCCCCAAGGCCCGGCCATCCAGCAGACACCACAGAGAGGGGGGATCCAGCCCGCCCCGAAGATGGTCAAAGGAGGCCCCCGCCAGAGGCCCCACAGCAGCCGAGCACAGGCCCCAGGGGGCCAGGGACGCCAGCTGCCACCCCCCCGCCGGGGGCCGGCCACCCAGGGGCAGGTAAGGCGCCGGTCCCCGAGCCCCACGAGCCCAGGAGCCACCCGTCTCCCCAGGCAGGGGTCCCACCCAGCACACTGGGCGGCCAGGCCGGCCCAGACCGCCACCCGCTGCAGGCCAGTGCGCACCCCGATGCCACAGCCAAGCGCCCTGGGGGCCTGGAGGCCCACCTCCCCATCCCACCAAGCCCAAACCCCACTCACCCACACAAGCATATGCACACACACCCACTGATGTTTGATGTGATTTTCAAATGTGAGGTGTGGGTCCAGTTTCACGCCTAGGTTCATTACAGAGGTTGAGAGTGGTATGATCTAATCAGGGAAGGAGATGGAGGATATGGAGGAGGACTGGACCTGGTGGGGGGTGCCAATCAAGATTGCTTCAGTCTTGTCACTGTTTTGGAGGAGGAAGTTGTGGTTCATCCATGGCTTTATCACTTCAAGACAGGTGGTGAGGGAGGAGAGTGAAGGTAGGGATGTGGAGGACAGTGGTGCGGATGGTAAGGAGGAGGAAGGGTTGGGGTGGGTCCTGAGGTAGAGTTGCGCGTCATCAGCGTAACAGTGAAAAGAGACACCATGACAGCTAATGACACGGCTCAGTGGGTGGATATATGTGATGAAGAGTGGGCCAAGGACAGAACCCTGGGGGACCTTGTGATTGCATGTGTCAGAATGTGAATGCAGCCATGTGTAGCACTGTTGCCCAAAACAAATTTCCCATATGGGACAATAAAGTTTATCCTGATCCTGAATGTCTTGTACGGATAATTTAAAACTAGTAGTAACAGTTTGGCTTCCACTCAGGGCCAAAATCCATCCATTAAACTGATAAAAAGTCATGATTTGAGATTTATTGTGAGAATTATTGGTATTGACTTATCAAGATTGTATTTATTTTTGGCTGTATCACCCAGCCATAAGCTTTTGTCTTTGTTAAATTCATAAAAAGCAAGTATTTCATGTATATTTTTGTATATTTTGCCAGTTGTATTTTGTATTTCAGATTCACGTTTGCACAAGACACTCTTATGGCTATGTAAGTCTTGTTTCTGACAAGGCAGCAGTCTGTGTGTGCTCCCCGTGTTTAGAAAGACTGCAGTTAAAGATGCCTATCGCACATCTGCAGTCTGCCCTGTGATGGCGCTAGTACAGGCACAGAATCCAAATGCAGAACTCAGAGGCGGATAATAAAGTTCAAGGGATTTATTAGTCACTGATTTCACAAACAAATGGATAATGAATATGAGTGACAAAATCTTGAGGATAATAGATGGAGATCTCCTCTTCGGATACGTCCTCCGGGCCGAGGACGTTAATCCCTTTCTCCGTTCGGTTACCGGGGCCTTTTTCCCGACAAAAGTCAGGCTAGGCGATCAGAACCAGGGTAGCAGATGAGGCAGAAAAAACCGACAAGGAGCAGGCAGAAGACAAAAAACCGGGTAGGCAAAAACGGGTCAAAAACAGGGAATCAAACAGACAGACAAGATCAGAACGCTGGTAAGTACTACGAGAGATACAAACTGGCGTCTGACCAGGGGAAGAGACTGGACTTAAATACACAAAAGGGAGGGAAGACAACGAGACACAGGTGGCACAAATCAGGGCGGAGACAGGTAATCAGGGGAAAGGTGAATACGATCAAGGAAGGGAAGTAAAGACGACAGACAAGACACATGAGGGGAAAATTAACAAAATAAAACAGGAAGTGACAAACAAACATGAAAGACAGACAAAACCAGACTAGCGTCTGGCTGCAGGCATGACATGCCCTTGCATGTTTGCGTGCTATTTATATGTTGCATTTCAAGCGAGTAGCTACTGTTCCAAAGTGAAAAATTACATACCATTTTAAGGTAGAAATCATGAATGCATTTTTATACTTCCATGCAGACTGCTGGCATCCACTAAATTCAGTGAGTAGTCACTACTAGTAACTTACTAGTAGGTGTCACTACTAGTGACATTTTAAAAAAGTGCACTTGACTTCAGAGGACCTCTGCAGATATCTCCAGGCCCACATGTCTGCACCCTGTTCAAACATGCACAATAGAGACTTCAGTGTGCCATCACACTGTGAGCACTTTTCTGCTGACTTACCACTTACCTTCACTTGCAAGTCTGAACTAGAGTAGCAACATTTTGAGTCAGCTTTTTCAAACATCTTATTTGTTTGTGACTTTACAGAATCACCTTCATTCTTTAATGTTTCTCACATTAAATCACAGCATTATGCCACAACTGGAGGATTGTTGTCTGAATTGGCTTATTAAGAGTCTGACTTAGAACAGTTGTAAATCTAACTTTTGTTATAGTTTGGCCCCATATAAATGACATTTGATTGATTCATTGGTAGTTTTATCAACAAAGACTTAATTAGTGTCATCTCGTGTCATGTGCCACATGCATTTTAAAGAGGATGTAAATCACAAATTTGCTCAACTCACTGGCTCACTGGCTACAATCTGCCTTTTTTAGTGCCTGCATGTTTATTGGGCTCCAGTGAACAATAGCCAGTCTCTTCCTGTGTCATTATCTCTGCATGTGTAATCATAACTATTGCACAAAGAGTCCTTGAGACTTGAGATGCCCTTTGTCTCCCCATTCCAGTTTTCCATTCCTTGGATCAGACAAGTTCAAGTAAAATTGATCATAGATCCATGGAAAGATGAATGAAGATGCTGTCAGTGTGGTATAATCAAACTGCAGATGAAAGGCTCTAAGAGCAGGAGACACCTCCTGAAGTTAGTCCCTGCTTGTAAAATCCTTTTCTCGCCCCTCCCCCTCTTACCCTTAGGTCCTTTCCCACCAAAAGGCCCAAGAACTTTATTACCAGGAACTTATTTACCAGGAACTTTTTGGGGTAAAAGAGTTCCTGGTAACTGCGTTTCCACAGCACCCGAAAGTTCAGGGTAATTTATTCAAATCAGGTTGATGATGTATGAGGGAGCAGTAATAGAGCAGAACTGGCTCAGGTTGATGCCTGTAGAAGAGACTTCTCGGAAATTGGATGGAGCTGGTCAGTTGACCCAATTTCACCAGGGTCAGTGACATAAATGTAGCTAAGATTTCCCAGAATATTTATGATGCTGGCCAGCCTAATCTTTCTGTGACATTCATCCTTTAAGATCAATCCAACAACACATTTTTCCTTCATGATGAATAAGTTTGTTCAGGATTATGAATAGAATTCCCAAAATTAGGCTGGCCAGCATCATAAATATTCTGGGAAATCTTAGCTACATTTATGTCATTGACCTTGGTGAAATTGGGTCAACTGACCAGCTCCATCCAATTTCCGAGAAGTCTCTTCTACAGGCATCGACCTGAGCCAGTTCTGGGAAATCTATAATTATTCTATCTGAACCATCATGCAGTTCCACACCCTAGTTCAAATATCTCAAGTATTATCATAACTTGTGCGATAATCAATGCCATTATACTGTTAAAAATGCCATTTACACCTATGTTTGTATACAGTTTGAAGAAAATATAGTCATGCAGTAAAAAAAAATATTAAAAATAGAACCAGATCTATCCCAAAGCTAAATTTTTGTCCACAACATCTTGAAACATATATGAAGACATGGTAAAAATTTCAAAATTTTCATTAACTGGCCACATGGTAATTTGGGTGCTCAAATAAAGAGTATTTTTGTGAAAAATTGAAATTGACCCATTTTATGCATTGCCTCACAGCAACACTATTCATTGAAATGTAATCTTTTTGCAGTATATTGTTGCATCTTGACCATAAGAATCCATGCAAAAAAATTAGGTCTCTACATTCATCCATTATGGCACAGTGCAAGCCTGAAGAGAGAGGACATTTTGAAAAATTAGCCTTTTCGGCTGATTTCAAGGTCTCATGGACCAAACATGAAGGCACCTACAATTATTTTGATGCAAAATATGATCTTTTCAGGGGGATTTCACCCCAGACAGTAAGTTTCAGCAGTGCGGCTTGAATACCTAAGGAGATATAGTTTCTCAAAGTTGGCCAAAAGCAAATTTGCTAAATTAAAATAATAATAATAATAATAATAATTTTCAAAGGGCTGTATGGCTTAAACTATTACAGATATGACAAAAAATTTGGATGTGTTTGTTTATCTGGTTGGTGAACAAGTGTGAATTTTTTCAGAATTTTCTGAGGGGGTCATGTGGGGCACTTTTTGAAATCTGGTTGATTTGGAATGGAATGACCCTGGTGTCCTCCTGTGATGGTCATTACTATTTATAGTGCTGAACAATGGAGGCCTACAAAACTCACTTTTTTTCACTTACACAGGAAGCTCAATTTCACATTAGATCGGTGCATTAGTCCTTGTGAACAGTTCATGTTTAACAATGACGTTGATTTTCATTGTATGAAGTGAAGTGCTGCCCCAAAAATTTGACCCCTCAGGTTTTGAATCAAAGTCCTCCACTATATTAATGCTGCGTTCCAGGCCGGTTTTTGAGCCCGTAAGTCACGACTTCAAACCATGACTCATGACTTCGTAGCATTTCAGGCAAGTCACGCCAAACTACCTGAGCACAAGGAATTGTGGTAGGTAGATATAAACAAACCAGCATGGTGGACCGTACGTTATGCTCATTTACAGTCATTTCTATCCCAAAGGTGTTTGTTCTTTGTGTATTTGAGGGAGACAGAGGAGGAAAAATGGTGCAGAAGGCAAGAGAAGCTGTTATACGTTCTATGTTATTTGTATATTTGGATACGTATTTGGCATTTATTTATTCTTGCACTCAATGGACTGAAAACTAGCTAACGCTAGAGCAGCTGCTGATTGTGCAGAACATTTGCGGATATATAATGATAGAGCAATACCTTATTTTAATAAACAATTGGCATAAACACTTAGTCCATGGGGGCCGCCATTGTTGATTCACGGGCTATGTGACATGAGAGCTCGGAACTGGGAGTACATGGATCTAGTTCAAGTTCACAGGTGGGAAGTCATGGGTTTGACTGACATTCCAGTGCATTTTCACTGGTAGAAGGTTGGAAGAACACGAGTTACGGGTGACCTGGAATGCAGCATAAATTTGTAAGGATTTTATCAGTTTGATCAAGATTTTTATTAAAGTCAGAAAGTATTTTGTTTTTTCAGTATGCATTTTCATGTATATTTCACCATTATGTATTTTCATCCACAATTTTTATTTCAAATCTTGTGTTTTCAGTTACAATTCAAGTCAGTCAGTGGCACAGACAGGAACAAAAAGTATTTTTCATTGTATTTTAGGGTCGCTAACACCCTTAATATTGAATTCTAATGAACCTGGTCCATTTATGAATCTATACTCATATGGCCACAAAGGCTGTTTAAAACAGAAACATTTATAATTTGTCTTGTTTTCCTTTCATTACACTGATTATAATACAGCCCATGTTAATATTATAAAGTCAATGAACCCTCCCCTTCAAGTTTCTGCTATTATCAGGATTTTCTTCAAACTGTCAAATTATCAATCATGATTAATGCTAATAATGATCTGTAAGAAAAAAAAATATCACAGTCTCACATATCTCTACAGTGTATTGCGACCCTGTTATCATGATTCATATTTCCAGATTCCTGCCAGTACACAGACTAGGGATGTAACGATATGAAAATTTCATATCACGGTTATTGTGACCAAAGTTATCACGGTTATTATTATCGCAGTATTGTTGAAATGTACTCAAAATGTTCAAAAAGTACTAATACACACACTGAAATAATATAACCAAGTTGTATTTTGAAAAAAAAAAAAAAAACACTAATAAAGTAACATGCACAATGTACTTTCTGTTGCAGAAACATTCAACATGTAAACAACAAACATACAAATGTGCATTAAAGTTGGTACCTTATGGACACAAGTGATGTTTGCACCAGGGGTGGGAACTGATAGGATTTGATCAATATCAATGCCATTATCAGTTCTGCTTATCAATCCAATTCCTTATCAATTATCCTATTGATTCCTGAGGTGATTTTGAGTGTGAAAAAAAGTAGTTGGACAGGTCATAGTGGAGTTTGTTTGAATATTTTCCAGATCAAATCATTCACAGTGTCACACAAAACACTATTGTACACACACAAACAGAAAGTGAAACACAGTCATATTTTCCTGATCTATTTAATGAACAAATGTAAATATTCTGAAAGAATGAGGATTTGAAAACACGTTAGGCTGATCTGATCCAGACTAGTCAGTGGTTCACTCCTGGTGAGAGACAGACAAACCACAGCAGTGTCCTATGGTCCAGTTCCTCTGGAGGTCTGTCACTGGATTTACTGTTGAATGTCCCTCAGTTCATTAAGCGTCCTCTCCTTTGGTTTTTACACACATCATGTGTCTTTGTACAGTTGAACTTCACTCATCTGGGCCCATTTGAACTGGCATGAGTTTGTCCTGAGTATCTATATTCAGACGGTTTCTCTCTAGGTGAGGTCTTGAATCAGTGGGGGCCGGGGAGGAGTTAACACTAGCGCGGACCGGGTCTGTGCACTTGCTTGCTAGGACAGACCGAGTCCGTGCGCGCCCTTGTTCAGACCGACCCGCAGTCCGGGTCCATGCGCACGCTCTGACGGACCGGGCCTCTGTGCACGCGCCCTCTGACAGACCCGGTCCGTCCGACTGCGGACGCACGGACTGGGGCCGTGCGGGAGCCGTGCAGGAGCCGCTATCCCTGAATCTCTGGAACTCTGTCCGTGCAGGTGCCTTCCGCCATGTTTTCAGAGGCCAAACATTACAAACTGCGCACACATGCCTCGAGTGCCGCTGCTTCTTCAGGAAATGAACAGTACCGTGAGTTTTCTAGGTGCGGTAATCGAATATGGTTATCATAATAATTAGAATTTAAACGGTAATACTAACCGTCAGAAATTTTACCGTGGTTTATCATTATACCAGTTATCATTACATCCCTAACACAGACTTGGCATATCATTATGTTGAGTTTAAATTCCCTAAGGCCTAGTGTGCAGTTTTGTTTGTTTGATAAGAAAATCAGTTGTTAAAAAACTGGAAAACAAGTTGAACTTATGTATAATTTCAGTGGTGTTGTGTCTGCTGTGTCAAAAAGTGGTGATGAAAAGCAGTGCTCAATGCAGAGAGAACACAGTTTGCTGTTATTCTGAAGTATACTCTATGCATGCCAGAAGGTTGCAGCTCTCCAAGTCCATCGATGAGTTTAGCAGGCCTCAGTTTGACACACTATCTTCATTCTGGTTATGATTGTACTTCTCATGTTTCATGTTTCTTCATCCAGCTTCCCAGTTGTAGTTGAACACACTTTTCTTTTTTCAGCTTTTGGGTTTTTAGCTTACCGGCCGACAGGCCGTAAGCTATTGTCAGCATGCAGCGTCCAGCGGCGGCATCTGTCGTCTGTTACAAAACTTTCAGTCGTCTTCTTCTCCGAAACTACAATTCTGATTGACTTCAAATTTGGTATACAGCTTCTTTATAATGATGTCAACAAAATTTAGTGAAATTATTTGGATCCGGATCTGATTCTGGATTTGGTGCGACTTTGAAAAATCTCCCCATTATAAGAGATAGGAAGTGGATTGATGCAATAACTCAGTAAATATAAATGATATCAAGTTGAAATTTCTACAGTACAGCCCTGATGGGGAGATGACCGAAACATAATGGCCACATGCTGATCGGGATCTTCTTCTGGATCTGGGAACTTACGGAAAATTTAACATGGGCTCTTGTGGGGAAAAAATTTCAATTGTCTTCTTCTCCGAAACTACAGTGCTGATTGACTTCAAACTTGGTATACAGCTTCTTTATGATGATGTCAACACAAGGCACTGAAATTATTCTGATCCAGATCTGACTCTGGATTTGATGTGACTTTGAAAAATTTTCCCATTGTAAGAGATAGCAAGTGGATTGATACAATAAATCAGTAAGTATGAATGATATCAATTTGGAATTTGAATTTTTTACAGATCTGATTGGAATATGACCAAAACATGGGCTATTTCTGTAATATAATAAATGCACATAACTGGATGATAATAAATGGTATCTGGATACATTTCCCAAAGCTTTTAATTTGGCCGGTAAGCTACAGGGCCATTGGTCCTATTTTTTCAGTGCTGTGGTGAACGGTGGCCTTCCACCAGCATCACTGTCGCCATACAAGAACTAATGCATTGCAAGACCCCCTTGGCCTGAAAAAATGTTGAAATTGCAATGCACAGGGGGATTTCTGGCATGCAGTGATCAGCAAGGGGGGGTGGGGGTGCAGGATATATGTCATGTGCGCAAACAGATCGAGCCAGTACAATATCAAGGGCTCCAACCTGGGCTTTGATAAATCTCTCGCTCTCAACTAATGGCTTTCACTCCCAACAAATTCAATTATGGTTACTAGCCAATCTGTAGTAGAGAGGAGGCGGGTTTTGTGGACACGAACAAACCGGTTCAGAGCCAACAACTTCAGAGTAGCCAACTGTACATGGTGATGGTCATAGAGATGGAAGGCAAACAGATGAAGAGTGGTGAAGACGTCCTACAGGTTCACAGGGGACTGAAAAATAAATGGTGTTGGGTAGGGATTAGGGCTGGGTATCATGGCCAATTTCCATAATCGATTCAATTTCGATTCATAAGGTTCTGAATCGATTAATCACGATTCGATTCAATTTCGATTCAGTATTAATTGACTGATTCAGAGTAATTTAGTGATACCAAAGTACAATTTTGAGTTGTAACCTGATTATTTGAGTACCGCAGTCATGCAACACATCAATACTGGTATCAATATTGATATTAGAAAGGAAATAAATATGACATTTCAGCAGAAGTTGCTGAATGTGCTCTTAAATAATGAACGGGACACAAACATGTCCATGTTTGTACAGTGGCTCAGAACGGACTTCTTCGTCATCTTTATTCTGTTTTATGGCTGGAGGCTTCTACTCACTGGGGGTGGGGGTGGGGTGCTCCGTGATTGTTGGTTGGAGCGGAGCGGGGCTCGGGGGTGTGCGCGCTCCGTGAATGTTGGTCGGGATGCAGTGTTGGGGGGGAGCGTAGCGGTCAGACATTGTCGCTTTACTATTCCTCTAACTCCATACTCAGCCATAGGTGATAGTATGGATCCAAGTTATTATTCTAAGAACGACTGGGTTCCGCAACTCGCCGGGCAGCCAGTTCCTTCACACTGCGGGTTCGAGTTTGAGGCCGGATGGAGGGGGAGGAGGGGTTTTCCTCACCCTTCCTCCGCGTCTTTTCCACGTCAGAGCCGTCGTGAGTGAGACCAAGTCTTCCCCAGAGGTTCACAAGACGGAGCCGCCCGCGGTTCCGCGTACTCCCGGTCCTGCTCTGAAAAATCGATCTCATCCACTATTAATGGATTACGCAAAATTACAATGAGATCGATCTAAGATCGATTAAATCAATTTTTTTACCCAGTCCTAGTAGGGATGGGAATTGTTAAAAATTTAATGATTCCGATTATCGATTTTGCTTATTGATCTGATTCCTTATTGATTCTCTTATCGATTCTCATTGGGCGAAGGAATAAAAGAGTACAAACGGGTGTGTTTGCATTAACTGTATTATATTTCCACCTGCACAGAAAATATACCATATACAGTATGTACAAATAATTATAATAACAGATGACGCCAGGCCCGGTTCGGCAAGGGGTTGGGGGGGTGCAGTGAAAGTGAAACTTAAGACGCTTTACTAATTCCTTTATTGCCGCATGTCCACTATGTCAAACCAGTTCGACTTGGCTTAGCTCGTCTCCCATTGTTGAGCACCTCATTTCCTTTCCCCTACTTTCAGAAACTTGTATTTGAGGGGGTACAATGTTTGTTGCCCACACTGGAACCGGAACTGGGCCCGGCGTTCACTCTGCCACTACATTCACACGCGTCGCTAAGTAGCGTATCAAATACATGACATTCCTGAAAATGAATCACATGCTGTGTGGACAAATGTTTGAACATATTGGAGGGATTCCACCCTTTTGAAGACATGGAAGCTTTACAAGTGTTGCAAGTGGCCCTGGTGACATCTTTTTAGACCATTTCTCCCTCAACACCATGTTGGCTACGTTCTGACCAAAACAATGCAGCGTATGCGTGACGTCATCGTGCATGCGCAATGAAGGCGGAATCGATTAGCAGAATCATTAAATAGGCAGGCAAACGATTCCAAGGAATCGAGCTACTGGGATCCGGTTCTCAAAAAGAACCAGTTCTCAATTCCCATCCCTAGTGTTGGGTGTGGATAGAGGAGGTGGGAATGGATAGAAAGGCTTATGGCAGTTGATGCAAATAATTAAGACAACAGGGTGTTTATTTTTGTACATTATGTTCACACACATTGAAATATGCGATGAGCGGTAAAGAAGTACTTTCACTGCATGAAGCTGACCCTAGCCATAGAGCTGCCGTGCATGCATCACACAGAGTATTATTGCCACCTTATGATCTGTTGTGATGTCTGCAATACTCAGACGAGTGCTTTCCATCTGACATTCCATGAAAAGGCAGTTTAGGTGCTATAATTTTCTAAATTTTCTCGGGGAAGGGTCCCGGAACCCCTCTTTGCATGGTGTATATTCAATATGATTTGGGTGGTTGAGGGTCCATAAGACCTTATTGCTCAAGGGCCTAGGATTTCTTAATTTGCTCCCATGCAGACCTGCAAATTGCTGGATGTAGGCCCACCAATGACCCATTCATCATGACCTGACCTAAAGAAAAATTTTCAGGCTTGAGATTTTTTTTCACCCCTGAGTGCAGATTCTTTCTCTGACCATCACAGTTTTTCAGTACCATAAAAGCATTAGTGATGGGAATTCCGTGTCTTTTTGGAAAAAGCATACTCCTCCTTTCGTCTTTTCCTGATGGTTTCAGATGACTGGTCCAGACGTATCTCAAATGTGCTTACTATTTCTCAAAATCCACACCTAACAGCTGGATAGACCAGTGGGTTGCACACTGTGGTGTGCCCCCTCCTGTACACATGCAGAAAGGAAAAGCAGGTCACAAAATAGGTCTAGGTCACACATTTCAGAACTTATCCAAGCTCTATACATGATGAATGTATGGTAAACATTTTATGGTTCCAGCTGTTTTTTTCCAGAGTTAGAGAGTTTACAAGATGTCACAGATGGACAAACATGCTGACGACAATACTCCCTTCGGCAGGCAGAGGGGGTAAAAAGCCAAGGACTTCTTCAGTACACTGTCAAAATATCCCAGTATCTCTGAAGCACAAAGGAATGTAATGCTGTTAAAAGTTTGTACATTGAACTCACTATGGTTCTTTGTCACAGTGTGCAAGTCTTATAGTGTGTAGCCATAGCAAAACCGTGGCATGAATGAAACATGACACGAAACCTGATCTAGAGTCCACTGCCTGCAACAATTGCAGGCAGTGGACTCTAGATCAGGTTTCGTGTCATGTTTCATTCCACAGTCTTAATTTCAGCAGTTTCCCTGACAGCGTGGTGTGTGTTCTTGTGGGCCTACATCTACTGTTATATCAAATTACCAAATCTACTTAGCAGGAGACTGAAAACTGCACATATAATCTACAGATTTATTTGGAGAATTACATGACGGTGCAATTTGTCGGTCAGAAGACATAAAGTCAGTGCAGTATTAAAATTAATACTTTTGGTATCCTTAAAATGTTGTTAATTCATTGAACAATCAGTATAGATTGATATCTCGTATTTCAAGTTTTCTTTGTAGATCAATATCAGTATGCAACTGTGTACCTGTAGATGTAACTGAATATTTAAAGCAATATTTAGAAGTTACTCACACAGACTTATCTTGTTTCATGTTTTGCTTTAAAAATAAAATTCTTAAAGCTTTCAAGCAGGCAGCTCAGTCTGTCTATGACTGTAGTACAGGAAAATTTCAGATAGCATTTAATTTATGTAAAAATGTTTTGTTTTTGTTTTTTCTTAGTAGAGCCTCAGCCATGTTATAAATATTCTGCACAGCTTTTTCATATCTACAACAAAATTCTATAAAATTCTGATCAACACTTATCTGGCTGTCAGATAATTACAGCATTGCTCTTGGTACATGTTCATGCACTTTAATGTGTCACTGTTATTCCTCAATATGATAATATTTAGAATGTTCACAGGAGTCACTATATTTTGGCTGAAAATTCAGAATGTGCATCTCATTTGTGGGTTTTATTGCACGGTGTGACACATGGCTCTATTTACAGTCAGCGCTACCAGAGACAAAGATCATCTCTGGTACAGATGGATGCTTTTAAGAAAAGTTAAGTTCTGTTTAGAATGAGAAACGCTATTATGCCAGAGGACAGGTTTTACAAATGAGCAAATGAAACTTAATTGTAGGAGGCTGAGTTTGCACAATGGAACATCTGACATCAGTAGAAAGACTTTGAAAAAATTAATCATGGCATGCATAGGTGCATGTAAACAGGACGTAATGAAATATTTATTTTTATCAGCCGTGTATGTCTTTAGAATAAGGAGAGATACTGGGATATTTTGTGCATGTAAATCTAATCTGTGAGGTTAAAATTACTTGACTGCCAAATAGGTTGTCTCCTGTCTATCTTCTTTCTTTTGTTGTGAATGTGACACTCGTTTTACCTCGATATTCAACAGCAAAATTTTCAGTGATTGTATGCAGTAGACTGTGTTGGTGTGGTTTTTCATTGACAGTCCTCTCTGTTTTCAGACTGCCAAAGGCTACATCCTCCTGTTTGATGTGCTGGGTGGAGGGGATGACAAGTACCTCTATGAGCCTGTCTACCCAAAGTGAGTGCAGCATACATACAAACTGTCATATATAAACACACACACCAGTTAATGCATTTGACACACAAAGGCTCATTGGTATCATTCTATACAGGTTGTATCATGTAATGTTACCTGTATCCGTCATAACTGCACAAAGCATAGTATTTTAACATAGGTTTTTAATTAATTAGGAATTCTAAGAGCTAGGGGTCAACACGTCTGATTCAAAAGATGTACAACAGCACATCAGAAAGGTTTAAGATTCAGTTCTGATTGATTGTTTCCTCCACTTCCTCTGCCATCAAACCACATATGCTAGGTTTAGTCTCCTGTTGGTGCCCTTTACCAAAGTACAGGTTTAGATCTGGAGTTGATCCCTGGATGCTGCTCAGAAACAACCCACTGGCAAACTAGTACCTTAATTTTACTTGACCAGTTACACCATATGGACAAATGTACTCCCAGTCACCATGTGCTTACATGTGGTCAACTTCTTCCAGTAACTTAGAACACAATCAGTCCTGATGCAGCTGTCAACTCCATCTCTATTGCCAGGCTTTGGCAACAGTGATTTGCTTCCATTCAACCATAAAAGCCTTAATGAAGTTGACCACTGATGTTGGTGATGAATCTTATTTTGCTGTCAGTATTTTATATCATATTGAACAGAACTTTATGAACTTTTGCCACAATTCTGGAAGTAGGGATGGGAATTGATAAGAATTTAATGATTCCGATTCCATTATCAGTTTTGCTTATCGATCCGATTCCTTGTCGATTCTCATTGGATGAGGGAATAAAAGAGTACAAATCGGTGTGTTTGCATTAATTGTCTTAAATTTCCATCTCTGCACAGAAACTATAACATATACAGCAGTGTTTCCGGTGGTCTTGTAAGGATTTTGCTGTGGCGCAACAGCACAGCAAAATCCATGCCGCCACACCAAACATTTCATAAAAATAAAAAATAAAAAAAATCATCGCCATCACATTAAACTTATTATACATACACTACCGGTCAAAAGTTTTAGAACACCCCAATTTTTCCAGTTTTGTATTGAAATTCAAGCAGTTCGAGTCCAATGAACAGCTTGAAATGGTACAAAGGTAAGCAGTGAACTGTAAGAGGTAAAAAAAAAAAAAAAAGGTAAGGTTAAACAAAACTGAAAAATAATGTACATTTCAGAATTATACAAAAAGGCGAACAAGAAATGGGTTAACAGCTTAAAGCAGTTCTGCAGCAATGGAGGTTGATCAAGCCTCGAAAGTTGGTGCTACCAATTCCTACAGGTGTCCCAACGTTTCTTAAATACTTCCAACCCCCTCTGTCTGCATAAAAGTAGTGTTGGGGCACACTTGGGTACCATACCATTGTGAGCATTATTTGAAAGGCATTTTACTGCAGAAAGTAGTGTGTTACTGTAAAAATGGCGAGGAAAAGGCAATTAACGATAGAAGAGAGACAGACCATCATAACACTTAGAAATGTAGGTCTTTCCTACAGAGAAATTGCCAAGAAAGCCAAGGTGTTGGTAAGTCCAGTTTCCTTCACCATCAAAAGGCACTCAGAAACTAGGGGAAATGCTGACAGGAAGAGGTCTGGCAGACCCAAAGCCACAACAGAATCAGACGACAAGTTTCTGAGAGTCCACAGCTTGTATGATAAGCGACTCACAGGACAACAGCTTCAAGCACAGCTCAATAGTGGTCATAGTAAGCAAGTCTCAGTTTAACTGTGCAGAGAAGACTTCGAGTTGCAGGTTTGATCAGTCCACAACACCTTCTTCCACTCTTCAGTAGTCCACTGGCGGTGTTTCATGGCCCAGGCAAGCCTCTTTTTCTTATTCTGAAGTCTCAGCAATGGCTTTCTTGCTGCAACTCGACCCATCAAATACATACACACTCATTACATCACCACACCAACAGATCAGTTCCACAGTAAACACTGTAACAGTATGCACAAATGATAATAACTGATGATGCTGGGCCCAGTTGGGGGTGGGGGGGGGCACCGTACAGTGAAAGTGAAACTTAAAACGCTTTACTAATTCCTCTATGTCTCCTGTTGTTGTGCACCTAGTTTCCTTTTCCCTACTTTCAGAAACTTTTATTTAAGGGGCAGGACATTTGTTGCCTGCACCGGAACTGGGCCCAGATGACGTCCTGGTATTCACTCTGCCGCTAGATTCACAAGTGTCGCTAAGTAGCGTATCAAATACATGACATTCCTGTAAATGAATCACATGCTGCGTGGACAAATGTTTGAGCGTATTAGAGGGATTTCCTCCCTTTGAAGAAATGGAAGCTTTGCAAGTGTTCCAAGTGGCCCTGGTGTCATCTTTTTGAACTGTTTCTGCCTCAACGCCATGTTGGCTATGTTCTGACCAAAACAATGCAGGATGCATGTGATGTCATCATGCATGCGTGGCAGAATCGATTAGCAGAATCGTTAAATAGGCAGGCAAACGATTCCAAGGGATCGAGTTATTGGAAACCGGTTTTCAAAAAGAACCGGCTCTTGATTCCCATCCCTAGCTGGAAGCATTGTATTGTCTAAAGGTATATCGCCAAAGGTACCTTTTCTGAGAATTACAAAGGCAGGATGTGATTAAAAAAACAATAGAGAAATCTGTAGAAACAATATTTCCACCTGAAAATATATTATTCCTTTACTTGCCCTCCAGTTTCTGTTTTGTATGTTCCATGTCCTTTATGTGTCTTTGTGTCTGTGTGTTGTTTTACATTCCTACACAGCATGCCAGCAGAAGTGGGGCAAGTCTGGGCATATTTGGTTATCCTTTTCAGCTTCATGGGTTGTGCGCACTTTGGGATTTTATCACTTTTTTACTTTTACACACAGTATTAAATCAGACCTCTGCATGTGTGTTTATCCAGAGGAAGTCCCCGTGTCAAGATCAACCCAGGATATAAAGAGGAACAAGGTGCTCCAGCTCTGTCTCTAGAGATGAAGAAGCCTGTGGATCTGGAGTCTCCCATCACCAGGTACATGCTCTTTTATTCATTCTGTCAGCATCTGCCTATCTTTAACCCCTTTTCCATGAGATTCCCAGGAACTTTTATAATCAGGAACTACATTTTTTGTTCAAATAAATCTTATTACATAGAAATGTAACTTAGAAACAGTGTTGTTTTAACATCTTCCACAAGTAAATGGTGACTCTGGATCATGCTACTTGTTGAAATGCAATGCAAGCACTCATTATCCCGACTTGATTTTGGCATTTCAGAATGAATATTGAAAGCAGAAATTATTGTGTCTTCGTTTTCCTCAGCTTTGGCTTTGATTTTAAAAAGTTAGTGAACAAATGATATATGGATTATGGAAAATTGAACTGAATTTTGAAACTTTTGTAATTTGTTGTGTCTGCTTGTCTGACTTGGTCTAAACAACACTTGCTCACACTTCAGGACTTGGCTTTCTCATCAGGGCCACATATGCACTTGCAGACCCATTTAGACTGCAGGCAGAAGTGGCCCCCATGTGGGTCCAAATGTTATCTTTTCACTCATATGTGACCAGAAATAACAAAATTAAATTCTGCCAAGGAACAAATGCAGGTAAATAACCTGGAATTTTAATTCCATCTACTGCATACTAAGTCAGAAAGAGGCTGAGATTGTGGTTATCGGTGTCTGAATATGCTGGTGTTGGATGTATGACAGGATTAGTTCAGGGCCTGAGAAAGGGCCCCCTCAAACTCCAATATCTGTTTAAGTGCATGTTACATTTAGAATATTTCACTCCTTTTTCTTGATAGCCCTTTACCACAGTTCAATGACAAAGATTCAAGATTCAAAGATTTGTTATTGTCAGTTCACTAGATCCACAAGATGTAAAGAGAATTAAGATGGAATACCGTAGTGGTGAGGAGGTGTATAATGGAACCAAACAGCAACAGCTTTGTCAACAGTAGCAGATAGGGCAGTAGTGCAATGTATGTAATAAAGTGCAGACACAGTCACCAGAAAAATGTTAGAATATCAAAGAATGTAAGTGTACTTTTGTACGGTGGCCTTGAGTGTCCTGAAAGGCACCTATAAATAAAGTACCGTACTTTCTGGCTTATAAGCCACTACTTTTTTCTCATTTTGAACCCTGCGGCTTATACAACGATGCAGCTCAAGTATAGATTCTTACGGTCTAACGGCCTCCACGGGGCGCTCTAGCAGGAAGTGCAAAAGTGAGACAGACAGGTGGAAGAGGTGATGTGAAGAGGAGAAGTTTTAAGCTTAACTTTTAACAATCATTTTACACAAACTCTCATCATGGAAAACACATGAAGAAAGGCATATGATGCAGCTTTTAAGTTAAAACCAATCGATCTTTCTGTCCAAGAAGGAAATAGAGCTGCTGCACATAAGTGCCATTGAGAACAACAACAGAGGAGAGATTGAGAAGGTGTGTGACGGAGCCTTTCTGAGGCTGTTCAACTCCGACACTGAAGAAGACAACTGCAGTGGTTTCAATGCGCAGAAGGAAGATGAAGATAGCGCTCAATGATTTTTCTGTGTTTTTTAACTAGTTTTTTGCTGCCGCTTTACTGCAGTGTTACAGGCACTGTTTGGAAAAAACCAGTGAAGATATGTACATAAATATTTAAATAATCTTTCTGTTTACCATCTTTCTGTGTAAATATCTCATGTCACAATGTGGGCACCTTTCTTTTTCCACTTGGCCTTTGTCTTGCTGTATGGGATACCACATGAGAATGAAGCGAGCTGGTGGTGGTGTTTTAGCCGCCATGTCATTTTCGTGTGCAGCCTGCAATGCAACGCACTGCTCCCACTTTGGCATGTGATGATGTTTGAGGTGCTGAAATAAGTTGGTTGTGTTGCTGTCTTTGACAGATACCAACTTCAAGCAGAGTTTGCAGCGAGGAATGGTTTTGTCTTCATCAGAAACTTCGAAGCCATACCAATTCCACACAACCGACTTGCTCTTGGTATTTTTAGCCATAAACTTCTCACTCTCCTTAGCAAACACCATTTTTGTACCGGTATGTGGACATCAAAGACTGTGGAGACCGCAGTCACAGTTAGGAGGAGGAGCCTACGATAGCCCAGAGGTGCGTGGCTCCTGAGACATGAGAGAGATGAAATTCGATTTGATGATTACCTGTTAGTAGACATCACCCTAATTAAATAATCCAATTTTGATTTAAAATCGATTTATTGTGCAGCCGTAGTTTGAGCCTTCTTGGCCAGTGATGTGGTGTTGTCTGTCCAGGAGAGATCCCCTGTGATATGCAGCCCCAAGAACTTTGTGCTGCTCGCCCTCTCCACAGCAGCACTGTTGGTGGTAAGTGGGGGGTGCTATGAGTGTCTTCTCCTTAAGTCGACCACAATCCCTTTTGTTTTCCCCACATTCAAGAAGAGATTGTTGCCCTTACGCTACTAGACCAGTGTGCTCACCTCATTTCTGTAGTTTACTGTGTTTAGTTGGTGATGAGGCCCACCATGGTCGTGTCATCTGCAAACTTGATGATGTGATTAGTACAGAGGGCTGGTGCACAGTCATGGGTCAGCAGGGTGAGGAGCAGCAGGTTGTGGGGCCCTTATTCTCAGCATGATGGTCCTTGAAGTATTACTGCCAACCTGTACATTTTGTGGCTGTCTTATGAGAAAGTCCAGCACTCAGTTGCATAGTGAGGTTTTGAGTCCCAAGTGTCTGAGTTTTTGGATTAACTGCTGGGGGGTGATTGTGTGGAATGTTGAACTCTGATGCTGAATGTGTATAGGGAAAACCCTGCATATGGGTTGTGATTCTGACCACCCTGCTTCCCGAGTCTTTGCGTTCTTCACATAGGCTACATGTATTCGTTCAGTACACCTCTGTACACCCCTTGCACCACAATGCAGTCATTGTGTTAAAATGTGTCTGGGAAATGTCTAAGCTGCAAAGAAAATAACGTTAGCCTAGTCAGTTCCACCTGTTCCAATCCGACAGTTTATATTGAAATTAGGAACCAATTATCGCTAACTTTGCAGCTTCTGGTGAGAAATTACTTTGAATGGTGAGAATCGAAGTGTTACATTTTCCTAAACTCTAGGAGTCACAAATATTTGCTAGTATGGCCATGAAATAGGCTGTAAAGTGGGCATTAAATTCTGTTCTAAGTAGTTTTAAAAAGGTCTTAAAAAGTCTTAAATTTAAATTTTAGAAACCTGTAGGAACTCTGTGCATGGGTTGATCCTGGAGAGGGTCCTCTTCATGCCAGCTGGAGCTTGACACATGGTCTGCTCGTCCAAGGGAGGAGTGGTCTTTTTTTGACTTGGTGTGTTGTTTTGTGTTTCAAAGTGGCCAACACAGCCTCTGTGTACTCTTCAAAGTCAGTGTGGTTATTGTGAGTGGTGGCTATTTAAAAATGTCCTAGTCTGTAGTATTAAAGCAGTCATTAGCCACTTTTACTCAGAGATCCTGGAAAAAAGGTGAGATGGTGATCCCACCTTTTTTCCACCTTTGACCGATTTACACAGCCAAGCCAAAGGAGTAACAGAGGTGAGATAGTCTGGACTTTTACACAGCAGATCTGCGCTCTCAAATCAAAGGGGTGGTGACGCAGCGCAGCATATAGTGTGACTTACCACTTCCACGTCAGAAATACCCGAGCATGAGTCTCCAGACTTTCACCGTTCCACAAATGTTAACATGGATAGAGTCCTCCACTCGAAGTGGCAACAGCTCGCGGATCTTAGTGTATCCCCAGTTCAACATCTCTCTGGTCACGTTGATATGCTTCTTTACTGTACACAACCTGAGCTCATTTTTAAATCCCCCCGGTGCCGGAGAGACAGTGGGCGTATTTGAAGGCACTGGCATGGACTCTGCAGCAGCTACTCTAGGTGAAAATGGCACGAAACTGCAGTAACACCCCTGGCATGAAGCCATGCCTGTGCCTTAATATGTGCCTGCTGTCTCTCCAGCGCGAGGGTCGCTATCATCAAAACATCACACCTAAGTTGCGGAACAAGTGTTCCTTTTATGTAGCGTTCTGGAATCATGATTCCACCTTTATCAGGGCTACCTCCCTCCCTCCCTGCCGTCTGTCTGTCTGTGTATTACACTACTGGTCAAAAGTTTTAGAACACCCCAATTTTTCCAGAATTTAAAGCTATACCTACCGATGTGGCATTTCTCACAGCACTTAGTAAAAGTTTGAACATGAACAACCCACCTCCCTCCAAAGCCCCGCCCACTTCCCCTCTGCCTGAGCTCTGAGGCTCCCCTCCTCTCTCCTCCTCTCACCTGATGCGCGCGGAGGAAGCAGAGGTGGAGATCCGGTCCACTTCGGTGTGTCTGTGGACCCCTCCCTCAATAATCAGATACATCATCCACCTGCCGCGGGCCCGCGGCTCCTGTTCCATCAGTAGACCCTGTATTTAAGGGTGTGGTCTGTGCAGCACTGGGTCAGTGTCTTCAATGCCCCATGGAGATGAAGTGCCCAGGCGACAGGCGCACGCACTGTGAATGCGTGGCCTCCGCGAATTTTCCGTGGACATTTGAGGTTTCATAGTCCATACATTTATCATCCTACATAATCCTACATTGTGTGACACCATGTAATTGCACCTGTATGAGTCCCACAGTCATAAAAGCTGACCTTTATGCAGACCTGTTTAGTCCAGTACATCAGACTTCCGGACTTTTATTTTCATCCTTCATTCATCAGACTCCTGTTTGTTCTCCTTAGTTGTTGTTTCTGTTAATGAATCCATTTTTTCCTTCCACATGTGCATTTCAGTTCTATCCAAACATCCTTAGACAGTAGACTGTGGTCAGTGACAGGAGGAACAGCACCAGTGAAGAGTCAGATTCAGACGGACACATATCAGATGCGGAGACGGCGATAATGGATCAGATGTTGGACGGCCATAATGGATGATTGACAGGGGGCTCAGCCAGGTTTGGCTAATTATTTCATTTGGACCAAATAAAGTGATTGGTCAGACTTTTATCAGAAATATATGAGAATTAAACATTTTTGAGTTTCAATACCTGGTGGATTTCTTTTACATTTTAATTTGACACACGCTTATTAGGAGCATTTTAAGATGACAAAAGAAAAGGGTAAAAATGCCACATCATACGGTATAGCTTTAATTCAAAATGATGCAGTTTAATGTCTCAGTGTGCTATGAAATTAAAGCATAGAACAAATAAACAATTGAAGTTAAAAAAGAAATTATGGAATCAATTTGGAAACCAAAATGTATTCTAAACTTTTGACTCATCAAAGTAGCCACCTTTGGCAGATATAACAGTTGAACACACTTGTGGAATTCTTTCTTAGACTTAGACTTCCTTTATTGTCATTGCACAAAAGAAACACAGCAGTGAGATTTTGGCAACGAAATGTCGTTGCTTGGCTTCCGGATTTCACAGAATTAAAATATAGTCTATATAACTTTAAAAACAAGCTCAAAATAAATGAGTGCAATAAATGAGTGCAATAAAGAATAAATAGATAAACAGAACGTAAACAGCAGAATAAATAGTGTACAACAGAATAACCGGTATATAATTTGTGTAAACAGAACAGAAACATTGTAGCAGCTGGGGGGGCTATTGCACAATCAGGAGGTAGTTATGGCGCATATTTTTTATATTGCACAGAAATATTGACCATATAGAAAAGTGCACTGAGGAAAAGTCATCAGAGAGGATATTCTGATATTGTCTTTGAGGTAGGTGGATGTGTGTGTGTGTGTGTGGGGGGGGGTTATTTGGCATTTAGCAGTCTGATGGCCAGGGGGAAGTAACTATTACTGAATCTGGCTGTTTTGCAGCGGATGCTGCGGAACCTTCTGCCAGACGCCAGTCGAGAGAGCAGTCTATGCTGGGGGTGAGTGGGGGTCAGAGAGGATCCAGTGGCCTCTGGATAGGCAGCGGCTATCTGCTATGTCCTGGATGGTGGGGAGCGGGGCCCCGATGATCTTCTCCGCTGTCCTCACCACTCTCTGCAGAGACTTCCAGTCTGAGGTCCTGCAGCTCCCAGACCAGACAGAGATGCAGCTGGTCAGCAGGCTCTCTATGGTCCCTCTGTAGAAGGTGGTTAGGATGGGAGGGGGGAGGGAGGCTCTTCTCATCCGCCGCAGGAAGTGCATTTCAAATAATCAAATTCTACAGTGGAAATCAAATATTCTTCAGAAAGTTCTTCCCAACTCTGTTGCAGAAGTTCCCATAAATGTGTAGCACTTGTAGGTTGCTTTTGTTTCACTCTTCTGTCCAGTTCATCCCAAACTAGCTCGATGGGGTTTAAGTCTGGAGACTGTGGTGGCCACTCCATGTTTTCAAGCGTACCATCTTGTTCTTTTTTCCTTAACTCTTTCGGTGCCAGACAGTTAAGGGGCTAATAAGCCTTAAAAGTGCCACAGAATTTGGCCGTTTTTCAGTATTTCGCGTCGTTTTTATAATATTTGAAGAATCCTGCAGGAAACCGCTTGGTAACATCCGACCGATTGCTGATTAGATTCAAAACGCACCGGACGTAGCCGATTCATTATTGATCGTAATTTGCATAATTTATAATAATAATAATAATAATAATAATAATAATAATGATAATTATTTATATATATATATATTATATATATAGCACTTTTCATACATTAAAAACTGTAGCACAAAGTGCTTTACATATCAGTTTAAAAATCAGTACCGCCCCCCACCCACACCCACCCACTCACCCGCACACACCCGCACACACACACACACACACACACACACACATATGCATGTAAACCCACAAGCTCACACATACTTAAGAAGACTGACTGAGCATGAGTAGACCAGAACAAAAATGTACAAGTAAAAGTAAAACATCAATTTAGGAGGCGCTGTCTCAGGGAGCCATCCGCACCAGGAGGCAGCCGCCGACCCCGGCGACCAGGCACCAGTAACACAGCCCCGCATCCCAACTAGTGGGAGAGGGCCAACTGGGACCCCCACCCACCAGAAAGGAGCGGACCCCAGTGAGAGAAGGCGACACAGCCCCCGGAGTCCACAGCCGCCCTCCATGAACGCATGGAGGGCTCCCTCTGATGAAACACCGGAGAATAAGAAACATTAAAAAGATATAAAAATATTATTCGGTCGCGTGACCTCAAATTCCCGTCTGATTGGGCTCAAAAGGGGGACACAGAAAGAACGTCATCGAAATGTGAGAAAGAAATGGGGGTGGATGGTTTGTTTGTACACAAATATGGCGTGTTCTCCAAAGCCGATCTGATCGGCCTGTGGCACTTTAAAGGTTGTATTCGTAAAGCCGATTTAATCGGCCCATGGCATTGAAAGAGTTAAGGTAGCTCTGGCATAGCTTGGACTTATGTTTTGGGTCATTATCTTGCTGTAGGATGAACCCCTGACCAACTAGGTGCATCCCAGAGGGTACTGCATGGCGCTGCAGAATGCTGTGGTAGCCGTTTTGGTTCAGGCTGCCTTTCACTGTGTACACGTCAGAAACCCTAGATCCAGCAAAACAGCCCCAAACCATCACACTTCCTCCTCCATGTATGACAGTTGATATCACATACTGAGGAACCATCCTTTCACCTACTTGATGGCGTACATAAGTCCTGCAGGATGAACCAAAGATTTCAAATTTTGATTCATCAGCCCATAACATCTTCTGCCAGTCTTCAGTAGTCCACTGGTGGTGTTTCATGGCCTAGGCAAACCTCTAGTTCTTATTCTGAAGTCTCAGCAACGGCTTTCTTGCTGCAACTCGACCCATCAAACCTGCAACTCGAAGTCTTCTCTTCACAGTTGAAACTGAGACTTACTTTCTACGACCACTATTGAGCTGTGCTTGAAGCTGTTGTCCTATGAGTCGCTTATCACGCAAGCTGTGGACTCTCAGAAACTTGTCGTCTGATTCTGTTGTGGCTTTGGGTCTGCCAGACCTCTTCCTGTCAGCATTTCCCCCAGTTACTGAGTGCCTTTTGATGGTGAGGGAAACTGGACTTACTGACACCTTGACTTTCTTGGCAATTTCTCTGTAGGAAAGACCTACATTTTTAAGTGTTATGATGGTCTGTCTCTTGCCTTTTCCTCGCCATTTTTGTAGTAACACACTACTTTCTGCGGTACAATACCGTTCAAATAATGCTCACAATGGTATGGTACCAAAGTGTGTTCCAACACTACTTTTATGCAGACAGAAGGGGTTGTAAGAAATGTTGGGACACCTGTAGGAATTGGTAGCACCAACTTTCGAGGCTTGACCAACCTCCAATACTGCAGAACTGCTTTAAGTTGTTAACCTGTTTCTTGTTCACTGAAAAAGGCTTTTTTGTATAATTCAGGAATGTACATTATTTTTCAGTTTTGTTTAACCTTTTTTTTTTTTTTCACCTCTGGCAGTTCACCACTTACCTTTCTACCATTTCAAGCTGTTCATTGGGCTTGAACTGCTTGAATTTCAATACAAAACTGGAAAAATTGTAGTGTTGTAAAACTTTTGACCGGTAGAGTGTGTGTGTGTGTGTGTGTATAAATATATATATATATATATATATACACACACTACCAGGCAAAAGTTTGGACTCACCTTCTTAATTAAATGACATGAGATGGACCATAGATGGCCAACAAGTGCTCAGCATCATTTGGAACTCCTTCCAGACTTTTGGAAAACATTTCAGGTGACTACCTCATGAAGCTTATTGAGAGAATGCCAAGAATGCACAAAGCAGTAATAAAAGCAAAATGTGGCTATTTTGAAGAATCTAAAATATAAAACATGCTTTGAGTTTTGTCACATCTTTTTAAACTACATAATTCCATATGTGTCATTCATAGTTTGGATGCCTTCAGTGAGAATCTACAATGGAAATAGTCATGAAAATAAAGAAAAACCAGGTGAGTCCAAACTTTTGCCTGGTAGTGTGTGTGTATGTGTATATATATATATATATATATATATATATATATATATATATATATATATATATGGAGAGAGAGAGAGAGAGAGAATCTAAGCTCCACCTACCTTGTCATTTGGAGACGTGCTACAGGGTGAAACATGCATTTGCAGGGAGGTGTGAGGTGAAGACAATGGATGGAAACTAGCCTTTGGCTAAAATCTGAAGTGTTTACATTGATGTGAAAACATGTATGTTCATTAATACTCACTGTCCCCTTTAGATAATTAAATGCATGGTGTCAGGCACAACAAACCCCGCCCTTCGCACATATTGTAGCTTATATTGGCATTGATCCAGCTGATGTCATCATGTCTATGTGTGTGCTGATGTCAGCATATCATTTGCCTCTATACTGTATATGTGCCAAGTTTGAAGTAAATTGAAACAAAATTGATGTTTTTATAGACATTTGAAATGTTGCCCTTTATAAGTAAATGGGAGAAGAAAAAATATTTTTACAATTCTTATAAAATTTGAATTTTGACCTACTTTTCCCAAAATATAACCACATGTAATCTGGGTTACTGGCAATCTATAAACCCAATTTTATATGAATTCAACAAATACTTTTGCTGCTACAGATGTGAAATTTTGCCCGTTATTAGTAAATTGGGGTGGGGGGGGGGTTAAAAAGTCATAAAATATTGAGACTTTGACCTACTTTTCCCAAAATGCAGTGACCTCTATTCTGGCCCACTAACAATCTATAAACTTAGTATGGGAAGAATTCAACCAATAGTTTTGCTGCTACAGACATTTTAAAATTTGCACATTTTAAGTAAATGGAGAAAAAAAAAAGATTTATCAAAAAAATTTAACTTTAACCTACTGTTCCCAAAATGTAATCAAATCTATTCTTGATCACTGGCAATCTATAAACCCAATTTGGTATGAATTAAAAGAGGAGTTTTGCTGCTAGTGTTAACAAACAAACAAACAAACTGAAGCAAAAACAATACCCTTTGTCTCCCTTTCAGGGGTGGGGTAATAAATTAAATTAAATCTGAGTGATGGACAGATGAGGAGTGCAAGCAGGAAGGTTTCAGTGATGGTCGCCAAAGATAACATTTTCTATTAAACTTTTATCTCAATGGAGCCCTACAGCTGACTCAAATCACAGTAGTGTTTATGATGACAAATCAGTGGACAGCAAAATTTCTGGCCATGTTTCATTATTGTGCCAGTCTAATGAGTCAATGTGGGGTTAACTGCTTGTTGTGATGTTACTGTACAGTGTCTTGTACTGTATGTTAGTTGTTTTCTGCCACATTTCTGTGCCAGTTTCATTCATTCATTCATTATCTGAACCCATTTTATCCTTCACTAGGGTCGTGGGGGTCACTGGAGCCTATGGGTGAAGGCGGGGTACACCCTGGACATGTTGCCAGTTCATCGCAGGGCTGACCTATAGAGACGAACAACCAATCACTCTCACATTCACACCTATCTATGGGCAATTTAGATTAACCAATTAACCTATCTTTTAATGATGGGAGGAAGCCGGAGTACCCAGAGAGAACCCACACAGACACGGGGAGAACAAGCAAACTCTACCCAGAAAGGTCCCACTCCCATTGACTGGTGTTGGAATCGAACACAGGACCTAGTTTCATTCAGTTTAACGAGATTAATTTGTTACTTTATCTTCTCTAAAATGATTGTGCACCAAAGTTATTGATGTTATTTGATAAATCAGTTTTCAGAAACAAATGAAAACTAGCATGTTGACCTCTGGGAAACCATGGGTTTCAGAAGCAGTAGAGCTGATAAAATGGGGAGATGAGCTAAGATCACTGGTGTAATACACAGAATAGGAAACATATAATGGCCCTCATTTTGTTTTGTATTGAAATCAAAAGTAACGGAAAAGAATGCATTCATAGTTGCCTTAGATATTTCTTTGACAGGGCTTTACATCATTACTGTATGACTTCATCACATTCACATTACTTGATGACTTGATGAC
Organism: Sphaeramia orbicularis; assembly: GCF_902148855.1. Taxonomy (NCBI): domain Eukaryota; kingdom Metazoa; phylum Chordata; class Actinopteri; order Kurtiformes; family Apogonidae; genus Sphaeramia; species Sphaeramia orbicularis. Next base: position 66,393,031 of record NC_043968.1, on the reverse strand, counting down.
TTAAGGTCACTGGTGTAACACACAGATTAGGAAGAAATATAATGGCCCTCATTTTGTTTTGTATTGACATCGACATGGATCATAAACTTTGACACAGGACTGAACCTGACGGTTTGTGAATGTTACTATTCTTGGTAGCACGTGAAGGCAGCACAAGACTTTGACACAGGACTGAAGATGGCTATTAGGAATCGGAATTCACTTAGCTGATATCTACAATTTTTTGTGTCAATTTTTAAAATGTTTTTATTTGATTATTTATTTTTTAATGCTCATGGCCATTATGGCAATTATCTTGTGTACTACCCTATTGGACCTTTTTTACTTGTGTTGGGAAGGGAGTGGGTCCATTGTGTGTTGTCCTGTATTGTGTAATTTTATTGTGGTGGCATCTGGTGGTGCTGTTTCTGTGTATGTGCTTATTTGTTTATGACCCCTGCTGCACACCAAATTTCCTTTCCTAAGGATAAATAAAGTTGACGTTTGCGGATGGCAGTGACTCGCAATAACTGGTTAGTGATTTGCTAAACTCCGGTCCATCTGATTGGAGTCTTTGCAGGCCGTTGTCTCTCACCGTGTTACAGCGAGGGGGGTTCTGGTGTTGTGGAACTGTGCTTGACCATGTTAGTCTGTGATCACAGCCAGACCCAGTTCTCCTGTTGTGTTCCGTAGATCCGGATCCAGCCCCCCCCCCCCCCCCCCCCCCCATTTGCAGCTGTGACTCATCCGCAAGCCGCCTGTAAGCCCACTGTAATTCTAAAAACAACTAATAATTCCAAAAGCATTGGTCGTATGAAGTAGCTGTATTTGCCTGTCTGATCCTCGACCCAAAATACATAAGTATTCCAAAATGAAATTTTTCAATTAATTTATTTGTACTTCATGCCTGTGTTTGCTGAGTCACAAGAATTGCCAGTTCACCTCAGTCTTCTGTTTGTATTCTGCTTATATAATCTGTGTCTTTCAGTTTCTTTTGTTTTTCTGTCACGTCCTCCACCATCTTCACTTCATAGAAATTACAGTGCTAGTCCTCTGAATGAGAGCACTCCACTGGTATCTCACAGGCACAGCTTGATTGTGCAGAAAATGAGTGGGCATCTCCTGCTGTGAAACTGCAGTCAGAAACTCTTTGTCCTCCATAGTCAAAGTTCACAGTGATTTAGACCTTTTTGCATCAGTTCTTTTGTCTTGTGTGCATTGTGCATCACAGCATGGTGCCATTTTCACTTTTAACCCTCTTGTACACAGTGGCTCACTTTATTTGCTCTTGGTCACATGCAGACTTGTTTGTTGCCTTTCTGTTTGAATAGAACAAGTCTTGGCAGAGACAGCTATGTGGCCTCATCACAGCTGGCCAGTAAAAGTTTCAGACGTCCCTTGTAAGACAGCTGGATGATGACTAGTCCTCTGCTTTCTAACACCCTGCTGTTTGTTGCTTTTTTCCTTTACTACCTTCTCTACAGTGTTTGATCTTTTTAAAGTCTCAGTGACAGTTTCTCCATGTTGTCTTCTTCCCATCAGTTTGCAGTCCCTCCAGGAAGACTTGCTGGTGTGCACTGCAGACGGCTACCTCCATGTGCTGCACTGGGACGGACTTGGCAGCAATGGGCGCAAAGCCATCTGTCTCACTACAATCCCCTTCTCACTAGACCTGCAGACTGCCCGAGGTTAGAAGAAACATGTACACAACAGAACTCAACAGTGTTAATTTTGACAGCAACTTTTGGTTTTGTTTTAGTCATAGTTTAGACATGTCACCTAAATATCATTAAGATTTTAGTTGATGTAAATTAATGATAATTGGTCTTGAATCTACAGTAGTAAAATAATGATGCCTTTCTAGATGTCTGTGTTGAGGCTAAATTGCGGTCATGATTTTGCAATACTCTACTAACCTAAAACTTATTAAGCTAAATGTGAAAGGTTTTAGTGAGACACAGGAGTGTACTCCATTATCTTAGTAACCTGAACACCTGCATGTAGCAACTCGAGAGGACAGACAATAAGATTGCTGAGATTCATATATGAAATTAAATTGATTTAATAAAGGTGTTTCTCAATATCAAGTTTGTCAAGTTCTGACTTGCGAACTCGGTGAGTACGGTCTTGGTAAGAATGGCCCCAGAGAATGGACTTCCTAAGAATGCAAGTCTCTCTGAAATTGGAATGGCTGTTTGCTAGTGCACTTGAACCCTGGCTCAACTGTATTTCTGCCATCGGCTCCTTAACATATTTCAATACATTTGTACTACTGTTTACGTGTCATTTATATATTTTTTTAATACATTTTGTATATTCTTCAAAACTGGATAAAGAAATTTCATTAAATCCCAATTCATGATCATAAAGATGTATTTTCTTGCTATTCTGCCTCTTGCACATGTTCCAACATTGTATCACATTGTGACGGTCATCTACTCAATTCTGAGGTAAGTTGTCACAGAAGCCGTCATTGCATTTTAGAGTAGCACGAAATGCATCTGGGGATATTTGCCAGCCAAGTCCACACAAATTGCCAACCAGTGCATTCTTGGTTTAAGCTAGCAGACGAGAACAACCTCCGGGCATTCCAGCTGATTTTGGTTTGTGTGAACCTTGAAATGGAACAGTACTTGGGCCCCGACTGATGACGCGTCATGAGATCATGAGAACAGAAGAACAGACAAGAATACGTATTGAGCAACACCTATAGTCTAACCAAATAGCATGTTTATTATTTTTCTGCCTGATTGTTCTAACGGCTCCATTAAGACTTAGTCACATTTCTGCATGGACATGTACAGCTGTGCACGACATTGATGCAAAGGTGTTTCTATTCCACTTCTCACCATGCTGTGCTGCTGCCTGTCCTCTTTGTGCACTGCAACTTCTTTAGTTATGTTTGTTTTTTCACTATGAAATCTGGACATGTGTGAAAAGTGTCAGTTATATGCACTGCTCTATTTAACGAAAACTAGCATAAGTTTTTTGATGACTTGTCTGCAACGAATCATTATCTGTCTTTTCTGCAACGTAGCACAGTTTACAAAAGGTTTGTTTTTCTTGACATTAAATTTGAAAATGACATTAACAAATGTAGCATGTTAATTATCTACTAATAGATTCAATTCTGTGCATCTTCGCACTCTATAACACAAGATGAGTCCAGATTGGATCTCTTCCTAAATTGCATCTCTTAACATTTTCATTTTTTTTATATAATAGCGTATAAATAATATAAATAGCATTAATAGCATAAATAATATAAATAGCATTTTCTTCATAATATCGCAAACTAGTTTTTATTCAGTTAAAACTATACCTACTGATGTGGTATTTTTCACAGCACTTAGTAAAAATTTGAACATTGAACAACCCGCCTCCCTCCAAAGCCCCGCCCGCTTCCCCCTGCCTGAACTCTGACGCTCTCCTCCTGTCACCTGATGCACGCAGAGATGGAGGCGGAGGTCCGGTCCTCTTTGGCGTGTCCATGGACCCCTCCCTCAGCAATCAGATACATCATCCACTTGCTGCGGTTCCTGTTTCATCAGTAGACCCTGTATTTAAGGGTGTGGTCTGTGCAGCACTGGGTCAGTGTCTTCACTGCACCTCATCATCTGAGCGATGAGGTGCCCAGGCGATGGGCGCGCGCACTGTGAACGCGTGGCCTCTGCAAATTTTCCGTGGACATTTGAGGCCTCATAGTCCATACATTTATCATCCTACTTAATCCTACATTGTGTAACACCAAGTACATGTATCTGTATGAGTCCCGTGGTCATCAAAGCTGACTTTTGTGCAGACCTGTCTGTGGAGTTCAGTACACCTGACTCCCGGACTTCATAAATCTGTTTTTTCCCTTCATGTACATTTGAGTCCTATCCATTCAGTTCCTTAGACAGGAGACAGCGGTCAGTGAAAGGAGAAGCAGCACGAGTGAAGCATCAGATTCAGAGGTACCCATATTGGATGCAGGGACGGCGATAATTTCATTCAGACCAAATAAAATGATTGGTCAGAATTTTATCAGAAGTATGAGCAATATATGAGAATTAAATATTTTTGAGTTTCAATACCTGGTGGATTTGCTTTACATTTTAGTTTGACACACGCTTATTAGGAGCATTTTAAGATGACATAAGAAAAGTGTAAAAATGCCACATCATACGGTATAGCTTTAATCATCTATTTTTGTTGACGTAGAGGTTCACAAAATTATCACAGGATAGTAAGGGAACCTGTAAATCACCCCAGAAATGAGTTTTAAGATGAGCAACCTTTCCCTAAGGTGTTAGAATTTTATTCAGAATTCTAAATGGACATGTCTTGACAACGTTTTTCCCCCTCCATTGTTTCCCATTTGCTATCTTTTTGATGTTCTAAATATAAATTTCAGCTCCAGTCAAAGTCTCCATTGAATACTATCTTAAAGCTCTGTGTCTGTGTGTAGGTGGTCCCTCTCTAGACCTGGAGGGTGTTTATATCCGCTGCATGGAGTACGGTATGACCCTGGATGGCTTCGCTGTGGTGCTAAGTGACGGACGTCTGGGCTTTATCACACCGCTTAGCAACACTATAACTGCTGATGTAAGTACACAGCACTTACACACAGTCCTTATGTTACAACTCAAGCTTACTACAGAATGGAAAACAAGATGTAAACAAAGATTGATGACAGGTTAGGCAGTTGTTGCATTTAAAAGCTAGTAAAAACTATTTATTTTACAAAATCTAATGAAAATGCGCCTTAAATGTATGGCATCATCTGACCACATTATTTGAACAAGGAAAAACCATAATTATGTAATGAGGATTCTGTTTTGTAATAATTATCCCTGTTTCTCTGCAAAGTAACAATACTGCTATAAGTGGAAGATGGAAGAATAATTTATTCTATTGGCCAGGGATTCCCAGAGTTTTTCAGGTGAAGATGCAAAAGAGGAATGTGGTGTCTCCTTGGGACCCAAAAATATAAAAATAAATTAAGAACAAAACATCCCCATTTTGACTCACTCATCCAAAAGCATACTGAAACCAAAAAGAACACTCTTCTTTTTGAATTAGGCAGAACCAGAAGAAGTATTCAGATCCTTTCTACAATAGCAGAAATATCACAGTGTTCAAATAATTTATTACAAGTAAAAATGATGAATTCAGAATGTTACTTCAGTAAAAGTGGAGTCTACCCATTCTAGGTTTTGTATTACTGTAGAATATTGTGGTTTTTATCAAGGGTGAAGTGAAAAAGTTGGAAATACTTTGATAAAGTACAAGTTCATATGTCAAATTTGTGCTGAAGCAGTGTACCGGAGTAATTATACTAAGCCACATACCACCAGTAGAATTCACATATCATTGCCCTTTTGTGCAATTTATTCAGTTAATTGACAACCTACAATATTCTGCAGACCCTTCTGAATCATAATCCTATGTTTGAATAAGGTAGATCTAGTCGTACTGCAGAGTATGTGTGTGCATTGACATTGTATCAAGTAAAATTTAATCTTTGTCATTCAGTGTTATCAGTGTCATTGACCACAATATTTCATGAGCTAAGTGACAGAATCACTAACTGAGAAGATGCTGCTTTTTCAGTTAAACAGCCCTTTCTTTATCCTGGCTCATTTTTAGAAGTAATGACTGTGGCAGTAAGATCTGTTTTCACATCCTAAAAGGAGCTCACTGTTTTTTAAAATATGTGGGTTTTCAAAGATCTAAATTTGTGTCCAGATACAAATGTTAAATAAAAATCGTGACCACACCATGATAAAATGCTCCTGCAGAGTTTTTTTATGAGCTTGTCGGAGCATTTTAAAGTGGTATTTCCTAAAAAGCTTGTTACTGCATGTGATCAACAGAAGATTAATCATTGTGAGCTGACCTGTAGCTGGTTGCATCTTACCAGTATATTCAGCACATGGTGATTCATCAGGGTTTGTGTGTGTCCAGCAGCTGCAGGGTGTCTGGGCAGCTGACGTGACTGACGGCACCTGTGTGGCTGTCAACAACAAGTACAGGCTGATGGCCTTTGGCTGTGCCAGGTATGTCCTTGGTCACCTGTGTTCATCTGTCTGTCTCTGAACCAGCCAGTGTGGGGTAAGAAAGCCCTGTGTTGTGTTGGTTTGTGTCCGTATGTTACAGAGATAGTGTTGTCCATGTGGTGTGTCCATTTGTGTTTGCAGAGGCTCACTAGTGTGTGCATGTCAGAGAGTCCACATGGACTGTGCAGTCTGCCAGGTTGGCAGTAGTTTCTCTCCCTCATTACATCCCACTGTCTTCTTTTTTTCTTACCTACAGGGTTTTCTTTGTCCACCTTCCTGCAATAACACCCATTGTGCCAATTTTCTACATAATTGCTGTCCTTTACAGACACAAGAAAAAGAAGTGTAAAACTGTAGAAAAACTGTTCTGAGTTCAATGTCAATCTCTTTTGCAGTTCTTTTATATCTGTTTTAACTAGTTATTGAAATAAAAATCTCTTTCTAAAGACTGACCCGGCCAAGAGAGCAGCATAATTTTTGTTCTAACAAAAAATATAAGAGTCTTCTTGAGGTTGACAGAGGGTTTAGGTGTTGTCTTCATTCCAGTGTTCTCCTTACCTGTGGTGAATTTTCATTGCTAGCTATTTCAAAAGATCCCGTATAATACTAGCGGTTTCGTCAGGTAACTTTCATCATAGCCTGTTGTCAAGTACGCGTGAGTACTAAGGCAAATACTAAGTCAACTGCTCTGTCAGTCAGGCATGGTCAGCGATATGTTGCCTCCATCATTGGCATCAGTCGTGATGCAGTAATGTTGTATTGTCTAATTACCTGGGCTGCAATGGACTGGTCACTGACCCCGTGCAGCAGTCCCCATTCTAAGAGGACATATTATCGGCAAGTGCTGGGTCTTGTCCTAGGACAGTGGCTGCACAAACAACAAGTGCGAACATGTTTTCCACTCAACCTTGCTCACTGACTGCTGGTTGTTTACTCGCACTCCATCACCCAGAATCAGTGATGGTACGTCACTTCTGGCTGAAAATGGCTGCTCCACATAGGTTCTGCCCATGCTCATAATTCATGTAATAAAAAGGTCCAGTGTGGTGCATTTATGGTGATTTTTTTCTACTGAATTGGCACCTGTCTTGTAATACACAAAGCACAATTAATTTCGTAAGCCTGACCAGTACAGGTACACTTTAAGTTTGCACGAGACAGGCACACAGATTGGGGGTTTGGGGTTTTTGTCTTAAAAGAAAACAGCATTTTTGAATAAAAAGAAATATACAGTTTCACTTCATTATGAAAATATGTGTATAAACGTTTGAGCCAGACCTGAAACTAAATAAATTAATTTAATCCAAAACAAAATCCAAAAAGCTTATTAAAAACAATTGCAGCGAAAGAAATACACTGCTGATCAAATGCAGCTATTAGAACTGGGAAAAGTCACTTAGTTATTGTTGATGCTCTCTGTATAATTTCACTTTAAATTGATTGAGGTAGCATACAGAATGGCTTTTGTTTTGTGTCTGAGGCCGGTAATGGTACAGAAAGAATTGCACAAAGAGTACAAACAACTACAGCTTTGTCACGCCATACAATATCCCGTTAATAAACAATGAAGTACTAAAGAAACATTAAAAGTGACTGAAATTTCCTCATAGTGACTAGCTCTGACCATTTAAGGTCCTTCTGTGCAGGATTCCAGGAATATGGAGTGGTGTTTTTTTGTTTTTGTTTTTTTTTCTGTGAAAGTCATTGACTATTCCAGGTTTTATGACTGTGGGTACCCTGTATTTTATTTAAGGTCATACTGTAGGCCTGTAAGTCAGAACACAATGTTAAATCACCTAAGTTGACTTAAAAGTCTGGTTTAGACCAGCTCTACAGTATAAATGTAAAGATTCATGAGAAAGCTTTATGATGTGGCGCTGTATAAATAAAATTTGATTGATTGAGATTTAGAAAAGTCATGGGATTGAATTTACTCTGTATAGTTTCATACTGATTGTAGATATTTTTGTAGAGGCAGAGAGATTTTGTAAATTTGTTCATGGACATCTAACCTTGTCCCAAACTGTTAGTAAGTAACTCTGAAGGAAAGCCAGGCTCATGTACACTCAAATATTGTATTGTGTGTTTTAGATTTTACAGTCCATCACAACTTGAGAATCATGTGTTGTGTGATGGATTTTTAAATCACTTCAGTTTTCCTAAGCATTTTAAAGTCGGTCCCAGACTTTTTACAAGGTTTTTCTGACATCTGTGGTTTATGCTTTAATGTTTTCAACAATGTTGACAGTTCTTAGAATGGAGCAGATTATAAAATGTGTTTTTGAAAAGTCCTAACAAAAAACAACACTACATGGGAACATGATTTTTAATTTGTGAGAGTATGCAAATGGTATACTGTCAATAAAAACAGTAGGAAAACACATGCAAGCTTAACATTGATTAGCCTAACATTAGTATCAGTTATACGAACATATCAACTGGCCTTGACCTTTGTGCTGTCCGGTACAGTATCTTTGTGCATATGTGGTGTTAACCATGCACATGTTCAGACACCAAAAGGCAAAAGTAGAGTTCAGTAATATTGCTTCAAATAATAGGCCAGTTCATACAGAATATGTAAACATGCTAGAATACGGCAGATCAGTGTCATCATAATATGTGTGTTCTCAATACAGTGGCTCCGTCCTGGTTTACATGATAGACACCACGACAGGATCCATGCAGCTGTCCCACAAACTGGAGCTCACCCCAAAACACTACCCAGGTATCACCACTCTGCACTTTAAGTCTTTTTAACCTCTCTCTTTCCCCATCTCCTCCTCACCTGTTTTTTTTTTTTTTTTTTTTTTTGTTCCTGGCATGCCCCAACATATTCTTTGAGATAACTTGCATTCTTTTGCTTTCTCCCTCTCCTGGGTGTGATCTGTTTTTGCATCTGGTCAGGTCAGACTTCTCTATTAAAGCTCCCCCTAGTGGCCTCATTGTAGACTTGCTGTATATGTAAATACAGCTCAAGTAATATGAAAACTTAATACTACGTTTTCCGATATATGGTACCTGATTAAAACAAGTACTCACACGTAGCCTAGCAAAATTTTATTGCATCTGTTTCCCAAAAAAATCAAGTTCTGTGTGAATGTTACGTTACAGATGTGCATTACAAATCATGTTTCAACAACACAAAAATAACAGTAGTGTAATTATTTATTTTCCTATGCAGACATCTATAACAAAACAGGCCCAGTCAAGCTGATCTGCTGGTCACCTGACTACAGTGTTGCCATGGTTACATGGGAGTGTGGCGGCCTCTCTCTGTGGAGTGTTTTTGGAGCTCACCTCATCTGTACTCTCGGAGAGGACTTTGCGTATGTGGGCAAACAGACAAAAATAGCCATGGGCCCAAATACCCAAATCATATTTCGTAATATTATTTATTTATATACTTACTTATACAGTTACTCACTCTTTTCTGTCTCTCCCCAGATATCGTTCTGATGGTACCAAGAAGGACCCTATTAAAATCAGCTCTATGGTTAGTGGTTTTATTTCATACTATCCAGCTGATTTCATCTTGACAGAAACAAATGCATCAAACATTTGATTTGAAATTATATTTGTCACACTCCATATTTGAGTTATATTAAATTAAAACTAGAAGCACTCGGAGATCGCAGACCTCCACCAAGGCTGATCAGTGGCCCCCCCTGTGGGCCCCCCCACCCCCGATCACCACCAAAATTTAATCATTTCTTCCTTATCCCATTTCCAACAAACCCTGAAAATTTCATCCAAATCTGTCCATAACTTTTTGAGTTATGTTGCACACTAACGGACAGACAAACAAACAGACAAACAAACAAACCCTGGCAAAAACATAACCTCCTTGGCGGAGGTAATAAACTAAGTACTTAACAAACATGTTAGAAAATCAGACTCCAGATACGGAGTTTCTTGCAAGTGTATCACACACTTGGGATTAACTGATAAGTGAGTTTAAACACACAGTATACATTTTGTGCTGCTGGACATCTGTCAAAAACGATAGCAGATAGATGATATCAGTTGCTGTGCATTGCAGAGCAACCACACCATCAGTACCCATCACAATGAAACTTTAAAATATATACAGATTTTGAAAGAAATGTTGCACTGAATGATCAAAAATACTTAAACGCCACTGCCATGGGCATCATCTCCCTGTATAAGGTTAAGACTCCACCAAGATAAGAAACTGCAATGAGGAGATTTTCCTTCTTCATGAAAAGTAGGACTTTGAGAGTGCCACTGCCAAGGGACTCAGCGAATCAGCAACAAATTTGTCACGACCTCCAGAAAAAACACAGTCCAACTTCACCAATATCCATAAAGAGGTAGACAATTCATTTGAACTCTGTCACAGTTGTATAATAATTATTTCTATATCTGTTCACTGTGTGGGACCTTAACATTAAGAAATAATTCAATAGGAGAGGTTACAGTTTCAGTCATTCTACCCAAATCTCTGCAAGTACTGATAAAGCTGAACCAAATGAAACATATCATAATAATAAATTACAAGTTTCTCAAAAAAAATACAAATATGGTTGGAAATGTTTGGTATACCTTAAGCACAAAATTCTTTAGAGTTGAGTGTACTGTTTTTTAGATATTTGGATCTGGAAATGCTTCAAAGCAAAAATAAATAGCCACTTTTACACAGAGATCCCGGAAAAAAGGTGAGATGCTGATCCCACCTTTCTCCATTGACCGATTTATGGTAAATACAGTACAGTATATAGCACTTTCTTTCCCTTTTATGTTGCCCAAAGCCTCACATTCACCCATACATGCACACACACAAAACACCACTAGGCAGCTGCCGCCATGCAAGGTGCTGCCAGGTGCATGCTAGGTGCTCCCTGGGAGCAATTTAGGGTTCAGTGAGCAAGGACACTTCAACATGTGGACAGTAGGGGACAGGATTCAAACCACCAACCCTTCAGTCATTGAACGACCTGTTCTACCAACTGAGCCACAGCCACCCTCCACCGATTTACACAGCTAAGCCAAAGGAGTAACAGAAGTGGAGACAGGCTGGACTTTCACATAGTGGATCTGTGCTCCAAAATGAAAGGGGCTGTGACACAGCGCAGCATATAGTGTGATGTATTACATGTCGGAAATACCCCAAGCATAGCGGTGTTGGCTCTCTTAGCTAACCTCTCCAGAGTCGACTTTCACACACAAATGTTCCATGGATAGAGTCGACCACCCGAAGTGACAAAAGCTCGCAGATCTCGGCGTCTCCCCAGTTTGACATCTCTCATCGCGTTGATATGTTTGTTTACTGTACATGGCCCACGCTCATTTTTAAACCGCCCCGGAAGAAGAATCATTATTCTACTTTTATCACGGCTCTGTTACTACCTCCACAGGAGTTACAAAGCCACAATAAAGATGGGACCAAATGATCCCACCACTTTGTTTACACAGACGTCGCTCTAGAGTAAAGATGAAATTTTCCCATAACAGAAGTACTGTATAAATGGGGCTAGTGGCATGCAACATAACGGTCATTCATAACCTCTTAAGTTACCATGCTGTATTCTGAATCTTTCTGTTCTGCCTTCTGTCCAGAGCTGGGGAGCAGAGGGCTATCACCTGTGGGTGCTTCCTAATAAACCAGAGAGGAGGAGGCAGGAGGAGCAGCCACACGATCAGGAGGTGGAGATGGAAACACTTCCTCCATCTCCCTCCTTCCTGCAGGCCGGCATACTGCAGTTCCACTTCATCAAAAGCACCCTCACAGTCAACCCGTGCACAGTGAGTAAGAAGGATGGAAGCGCACACAGCATTTGATTTGTTATTATACACTCTCACACACACATAGACACACACACACATAAACATTCTCATTGCGTTCCACTCTCCTGTACAGAGTAATCAGGAGCAGGTGTTGCTCCATGGTGAAGACCGCCTCTACCTGACCTGCGGTGACCCCACACAGGTCCACAGCACCTGTGACACACATCCCCACACACACTTACACCCACGTGATGGCAGCCCACTGCAGCATCCCCCCAATCCAAACTCCTCTCTCTCTCAGGGACTCAGCACTTTACTGGGACACAAGCACTGGCACATTGTCCAGGTAAGGATGCACTCTCCTCACTCTGTTTACATGAATTGAAATAAAATGCAAGCATATTTTTAACATCAAATTATCATGTTATGTGTTTTTCTTTTTCTTTTAGATTCACAGCACATACCTAGAAAGTAACTGGCCCATACGGGTAAGTGTGAAAATTAATCATTTAAATCCCAAATCTGTTAAGTGTCAGGAAAATTTTAAGTCCTAGTCTCTTCATATTTCTACTGTCTGACTAGTGATGTGTGGACACAGGCATATGAGCCAAGACAAGTTACATTTATAGTCATCACTGCCTCATATGTACTAACACTCAAACAAAAGCTGATAACTGAGCATCTCTGTGTACAAAGTAAAATAATAATGTATCCAGAAGTATTTTTTCGCAAACAAAATTTATTGACATGATGTAAGAGCCAAAATAGGGTTATAATATGCAGTAAAGCACTCATGCATGGTCAGCTGCTGTTGCAGGCCATTAAAATTCATTCTACTGGGCTATAGAAACTATGAAATGCAGTTTTGATTATATAAAATGATTATAATACCACCCATGATTTTCTTACACTCCTTCAACCTTTTGATATTCTGTTTTTATGTGTGTGTTGAGTCTTTCTGTTGATTTGTATTATGTCCAACAGTTTTCTCTTACAGACAATTAAAATAGGGTGGCACTTGGAGTTCATTGAAAACACTATTTTCTAATAACCCGTGTCATTTGTAAATACAGTTTTGGTATTACTCCAATGTGGTGATGCAGACAGGGTTTTTTTTTCCAAATTCAAATATTACTTTACTGGAGTAGACTGGCTCCTACCAAGAAACCTTTTAATGATATACATCTTCTGATGCGAAGCCAGGGCACATCATCAGTAATGTATCCTGAGGTCATCGGGTGTTTGTGTCTCTCGAACATCAGACACCCTCACTCAGGCAACCCTACCGAGGTTGATCAGGCCTCAGCTTGTGCCTTGGCAGCTCACCCACGGATTGGCTCTCTGTATCCAGAGCCATCTTGAGGCTTTCTCTGCCACCTCTGTGCTGTTAGAGATGGCTCTCCTCCTCCTCTCGCCTGTGATGCCAAGTGCAGTGTAGGCCCTGCAGAGGAAATGGCCTGCAAAGCTTCTGCACCCTACCTTCATAGGCAGTCACCTGGTTTTCCAGCTCTGTCTGTGGCAGTTGCTGACTAGGTCCTGGTAATTGTCCCTCTTTCATTCAGATGCCTCCTCCATCTGCTCCTCCCATGGCACCACTAACTCCAGCATGACAACATTCTTTGTCGCCTCTGACACCAGAACGATGTCAGGTCTGAGGGTGGTCTTTGCTACGTGCGGGGGGAAGTTAAGGTGCCTGCCTAGGTCCACTGACAACTGCCAATCCTGTGCAGTGGCGAGAACCCCTGGTGTTTCAGAATCTGTTAAAAGCTTCTAAAGTTTATCATGCTAATCCCTCTTTAACATACCATTAATTAAAGTATAAAGTAAAATGAGAACAAAACTGGCTACCATGCTGTTAAAATGATGATGGTCACATCCGGTCAGTTAATCAATAGAATCACTTGCAAAAATCTTAATTTGGTTAAAGTCATGGTGTTCATGATGAGGATAGTACCACTTATGCCTCACTGAGTCAGGGAAAACACTTGGTTTTGAATCATTTTCATGACTGACATCTCTGTGTGTTTGTGTTAAGTTTGCAGCCATAGACACAGCAGGCCAGTACATGGCTGTAGCAGGGAGGCGGGGCTTTGCACACTACTCCTTATTCACAAGGAAATGGAAACTGTTTGGAAATATCACTCAGGTATGTCACGTGATACGGATAATATGATACATTTAAGAAATAATACGTTAAAACAGTAGATTTGTATTCATCTGTGGTTGTCTACAGGAGCAGAACATGACTGTGACAGGAGGTCTGGCTTGGTGGAATGATTTTGTGGTGGTGGCCTGTTACAGTTTCATTGACCAGCAAGAGCAGGTGAGATGAGAGCACCACATGCCTTATGCTGCCTTCATGTGCTATCAGGAAGACGATCCTTTCCATTAGTGAATTCAAAATTAGAAGTGTGTTGTGTTCAAATGCTTTTGTTGTCGTAGTGAAGTGAAAAATGGCTGACACAGTATTTATCGTGACCTGACACTTAGGTAAAACAATTTTGGATGTGTTAATTCATCTGCTACAGCATTTTTTTGGTGCAAACTGCGTATTCTATAAATGTGCAAAATCATCAGCTAACAGCAGCAGAATGTTAATAAAAGCATTGTTTATCATTCACGATGAATCCCTCATTGCTTATTGCCATGTTAAAAAGGTCAAAGGTTATGTAACAAAATTTTCAGTTCTCCAGTGAAAAATACACCATGACGGGGCTTTCATTTCCAATTGTCGAGTTCACAACAAGTATTTACCATAATTCCCATAGCATGTGAAAGCAGGATCTGTTCATCATAAAATACATTTCTGTCTTTGTGTCTTTCAGAGTTTTATTGTGTTAATTTTAGATATAATTTTTGTTGTCCTTTCTGACACTAGTTGAGACTCTACCTGCGGTCATCAAACCTGGACAACGCATTTGCCTCTGTCACGAAGCTGCACTCAGACACCCTGCTGCTGAACGTCTTCAGAGATATGATCATCCTGTTCAGAGCTGACTGCTCTATCTGTCTCTATAGTATAGAGAAGAGGAACGACAGGTGTCCATTTATTACTTTTTTTTTTTTTTTTTTTTTTTTTTTTAAAGGCCTTTTCATACATTAAGACCTTTTAACAATAATAATTAATCATGACACTGAGGTTTGGCTATATCTTTTCCTAAAGGAATACATTTCTGTGTGTTCAAAAACAGTTCTTTTCACCCTCAGCAGTCCTAGGGAAATTCCTGGCACCAGTTGCTATAGTAGAATAACAGCATTAACTCTTTGATTCAACCACATTTTCCCTTTGGAAAAGAGGCTTTTAGTTAAAGCTATAGACCTAATACCATCACATGACAGAATTTAGCATCTGTCTTTTTGTCTGGCTGAGTCTAGCCTCTTTTTTTAATGAATGGTACTTAGCTAACACTTAGAACATTCAGAGATCCAGTGCATAGGATTTAGGTAGTCTGGAAGCACTCTGGACAAATTTGAATGAGCACACAAAATCCACTGTTTGGGTGAAAGCAAAATACTGATTCCTGAATCCTGATTTCTTTTTTTTGCATGATTTTCACACTTACATGTTTCAGATCATCAGACAAATTGAAATATTAGACAAAGATAACACAAGTAGACACAAAATACAGTTTTAGTTAGAGGTGTTTATTATTAAGGGGGAAAAAATTCCAAGGAGTCTTCGACAGAGCTGTGGAGGAATTTTGGCCCACTCATCTTTGCAGAATTGTTGTAATTCGATCACATTGGAGGGTTTTCAAGCATTAACCAACTTTTTAAGGTCATGCCACAGCATTTCAGTCAAATTCAGGTCAGGGCTTTGACTAGGCCACTCCAAAGTCTTCATTTTGTCTTTCTTTAGCCATTCAGAGGTCCACAGAGTATTTTCCCCAAAGTCTTGGAAATCATCAGGATGTTTTCTGGCAAAACTGAGACAAGCCTTTATGTTGCTTTTGCTCCACAGTGGTTTTATTCTTGGCACTTTGCCATGCAGGCCATTTTGCCCAGTCTCTTTCTTTTGGTGGAGTCATGAACACTGACCTTAACTGAGGCAAGTGAGGCCTCCTTATTGTCAGAAGGCCCATTAGTCAGAAAATTTGTTTGGATTTAGTTGATAAATCTAACCGTAACGCTAACTCTAATCCTAACCCTTTTTTGGCTACCACACCTTCTGATTTTCGTCTGACAACAGGGCATGTCTCCTTTGGATGTTGTTGTAGGGTCTTTTGTTACCTTTTGGATGAGTCGTCACTGCGTTCTTGGGGTAATTTGGTCACCTGGCCACTAGTAGGAAGGTTCACCACTGTTCCATGTTTTCACCATTTGTGGATAATGCCTCTCACTGTAGTTCACTTGACTCCCAAAGTTTTAGAAATGGCTTTATAACCTTTTCCAGACTGATAGATATCAATTACTTTGTTTCTCATGTGTTCCTGAATTTCTTTGGATCACAGCATGATGTCTAGCTTTTGAGGATCTACTTCACTTTGTCAGGCAGGTCCTATTTAAGTGATCTCTTGACTAAGAAGAGGTTTGGCAGTAATCAGGCCTGGGTGTGGCTAGAGAAATTGAATTCAGCTTTCCAAAGATGTCATAAACCACAGTTAATTTATGTTTTAACACCCTCAATTAAAAACTGTATTTTGTGTGTACTTGTTATGTTTGTCTAATATTTAAATTAGTTTGATGATCTGTAACATTTAAGTGACAGACATGCAAAAAACAAAAATCAGGAAGGGTCAAACACTTTATCCCACCACTGTCAGAGGTGGACTTGCTGGTGTGTAATTGGAATAGGCGATCACTTAACTTACATCATAATGTATGTGATTCCAGTCCAAACCCATTGGCTTCTGTGGAGTTACTTCAGGAGGTGTCCATGTCTCGCTATATCCCTCACCCAGCCCTTGTTGTTTCTGTCACACTCACATCTGTGCGTACAGAGACCGGCATCACATTGAAAGCCCAGCAGCAGGTAACAAGAACACCATCTCTCACACACAGATGTACAGAGTAGGTCAACTCCATCAACTGGTGTATGAATGCTATGTGTCTGATGATCCTAGGCCTGCACGGCAGAGAGCATCATGTTAAATCTGGCTGGCCAGTTAATCATGCTACAGAGGGACCGTTCAGGGCCACAGGTACGAGAGAAGGAGACCCCTGCCAACAGCAAGAAGCTGGTGAGTTCAAACAAAGTTAACTATATACTTTCTTGCACACTCCATTGCCCTGCAAGATCTAGTTTCCTACACAGAGTTGCTGTGATGTGTTGTTCACTGGTTTTTGGCAGCTTATCTTATGTGCAATGTAACAATGTACACAAAATATGTAGCTGTTAGTGCAGTGTATGGCTTCCCAGCTGAATATTCGATTGCTGGCCATTTTGTTTCTAGACTGAACCCATCATATTTTTTGATTGTCTTGCTGCAGTTATGTCCAAAAGCACAAATAAATACACTAACACAATCAAAAAACTACTCTGACTGGAGATTCCAGATGAATACAGTTAAATGTGCATCATCCTATCTGCTATGGTGAAAGAGTCTGCATAATAGATGCATTCTATATTCACATCGGCCATCTTCAAAGTGCAAACCCAGGTCAATGGGATGCAAAATACATCTCTAATTGCATAACAGTCTTAGAAAGCCTCAAATTAAACTTGCGGATACTTTTGCCAATACTTGTATGAAATCAGTAGAGTTTGGTTTCAGTGCCTTAACTCAGACACCAACACAACAGTTTAGCTTCCTTGTGTTTTTTCCTCCCATCTATACTGTCTGACAAACTGTAATTTTACTTCTCATGTACATAGTCTGTCTGCGCCTTTGTGCTGAATCTCTCTTTGCCCTCTTCACAGTGTCGTATTATGAGACAGACACACTGGGAACAAAATTGTGAAAGCTGATTGGTTGAAATCCTTTCAGTGAGAATTCTTGTGGAATGTGTACAATAAAAACACAAGATGGTACTATATCCCCATGCTTTGACAGGGCAATCACTATTTTGACTTCTCCCTCACCTAAAAAACATGCAAAACAACTTTACTGTCAAATTTTCCACACAAGAACATCTTAACAATACAGGAAAAATAAACATTAAATAAGAATGAATACGTATATTAATTTATTTGGCAAAACAAGAGACCAAGGATCCGACTGTAAATATTGATGTCAGCAAAAGAGAAAGGAGGCCTGGGGGTACCCAACATAAAACTTTATTACTGGGCAGTTCAGATTCGAGCAGTGGTATCCTGGGTCTTAAAGGACATAAGACTAGGTGGCTCTCTATAGAACAAAACTCCTTACCTGGAACATCATTATCTACTCTACCATTTCTCAGCCTGCTGTCTCCGGCAAAACTTAAAATAAATAATATATGGACTGGAAACACATTAAAACTCTGGAATTTTGTTCAAAAACAACTAAAGGGAACCACAGCTCTGTCACAGGCCATTCCCATATTTGGAAACATAGAATTTCTCCCATCCATCAATGATAGGGTATATAAAAAATGGGCCGAAGGTGGGCTAACTACAATCCACCAGCTGTTTGAGGGAAATACATTTAGATCATTCTCACAGCTATAAAACAAATATGCTCTACCTTCAAATGACCTGTACAAATACCTTCAGATCAGACATTATATTACAAACCATAAAGACTGGAAATATTTTAAGGAGGAACCAACCAATCTAGAAGATTACCTTTTACACCTATCAAGACAACTTGTGTCAACAAAAAAACAAATATCCAATATCTACAAAAAGCTGAACACAGACATTGCAGACAACACATTGCATATCAAAGAACATTGGGAATTAGAGCTGAACATAGTGCTGAATGATAATGCTTGGGAAAACATATGCTCACAGTTTCACTGTGGGATTGGTAGCCAACTCTGGAAAGAATTTTTGATTGGAAAGTTAAAATTAGATTCTCTAGGACCCCACTGGTGTCTGGTAGGTTTAAAACAACTCGGACAATAACTGCTGGAGAAAATGTGGTATGGTCGGTGACCATTTTCATATTTTTTGGGACTGTCCTAAAATACAGTCATTCTGGATTAACATTAAAGGAGAGAGACAGAGGATTTTGGAGAAGGACATTCCCATGGACTCACTGGTATTTTTACACTGATAAATGCCCCACTTTTGTTTTTGCTCCCATTTTTCATGAGCTGAACGCAAAGATCTAAAACTTTTTCTATGTACACAAAAGGCCTATTTCTCTCAAATATTGTTCATAAATTTGTCTAAATCTGTGTTAGTGAGCACTTCTCCTTTGCCCTTTGCTGAGATAATCCATCCACCTCACAGGTGTGGCATATCAAGATGCTGATTAGACAGCATGATTATTGCACAGGTGTGACTTAGGCTGGCCACAATAAAAGGCCACTCTAAAATGTGCACTTTTACTGTATTGGGTGGTCCAGGGGGGTCAGAAAACCAGTCAGTATTTGGTGTGACCACCATTTTCCTCACACAGTCTTCTTCATGAATTCTCTGAAACAGCTTTGGAGATGGCTTATGGTAGAGTAACATTCAATTCACAGACAAAAGCTCTGGTGGAGATTCCTGAAGTCAACATGCCAATTGCATATTCCCTCAAAACTTGTGACATCTGTGGTATTGTGCTGTGTGATGAAACTGCACATTTTGGAGTGGCCTTTTATTGTGGCCAGCCTAAGGCACAGTTGTGCAAAAATCATGCTGTCTAATCAGCATCTTGATATGCCACACCTGTGAGGTGGATGGATTATCTCAGCAAAGAAGAAGTGTTCACTAACACAAATTTAGACAGATTTGTGAGCAATATTTGAGAGAAATAAACCTTGTGTGTACAGGGTGGGGAAGCAAAATTTACAATATTTTGAGGCAGGGATTGAAAGACAGTGTATGACCAATTAGTTTATTGAAAGTCATGAGAATTTATTTGCCACAAGAAAATTTACATAATAGAAAATGTTTTTATTCTGTGTGTCCTCCTTCTTTCTCAATAACTGCCTTCACACGCTTCCTGAAACTTGCGCAAGTGTTCCTCAAATATTCGGGTGACAACTTCTCCCATTCTTCTTTAATAGTATCTTCCAGACTTTCTCGGAATAGTTTTGCTCAGTCATTCTCTTCTTTACATTATAAACAGTCTTTATGGACACTCCAACTATTTTTGAAATCTCCTTTGGTGTGACGAGTGCATTCAGCAAATCACACACTCTTTGAAGTTTGCTTTCCTGATTACTCATATGGGCAAAAGTTTCTGAAAAGGTATGGATAATAGTGTTAGGTATGATTATGACATCAATATATGTTTGGTTTCAAAACAATTGACATAGTGCCTGCTGAGAAAAAACAACTAAATGTTCATTGTAAATTTTGCTTCCCCACCCTGTACACAGAAAAAGTTTTAGATCTTTGAGTTCAGGTCATGAAAAATGGGAGCCAAAACAAAAGTGGAGCGTTTATATTTTTGTTCAGTGTAGATATGTTTCCAGATCACAGGTTCACTGAAGATGAATGTTATATTCTACACATTCCTCTGATGACCGCAAGAAAAATGATCACTATCAATTGGATGAAGCTTAACCCCCCCACAACTGTTCAATGGTTACAAAAAGTCAAACGTCTATATGGTGGAGTGCTTAACAGCCCAGTTACAACTAAAACTCCTTACTTTTAAAGGGAGACGGGTTCCAATCCTTGATTTTCTCAGGTTTTTGTTTTTTTTTCCCTTTCTCTTTTTCTTCCCATTGATGTAACCCAAGGTGGATAAATGTATGATGGTATATGTACTTATAGGTTTCACCATAACTGTAATACACTGCTCAAAAAAATAAAGGGAACACTAAAATAACACATCATAGATCTGAATGAATGAAATATTCTTATTAAATACTTTGTTCTTTACATAGTTGAATTTGCTGACAACAAAATCACACAAAAATTATCAATGGAAATCAAATTTATTAACCCATGGAGGTCTGGATTTGGAGTCACACTCAAAATTAAAGTGGAAAAACACTACAGGCTGATCCAACTTTGATGTAATGTCCTTAAAACAAGTCAAAATGAGGCTCAGTAGTGTGTGTGGCCTCCACGTGCCTGTATGACCTCCCTATAACGCCTGGGCATGCTCCTGACGAGGTGGCGGATGGTCTCCTGAGGGATCTCCTCCCAGACCTGGACTAAAGTATCCGCCAACTCCTGGACAGTCTGTGGTGCATGTTGGTGGATGGAGCAAGACATGATGTCCCAGATGTGTTCAGCTGGATTCAGGTCTGGGAAACAGGCGGGCCAGTCCATAGCATCAATGCCTTCATCTTGCAGGAACTGCTGACACACTCCAGCCACATGAGGTCTAGCATTGTCTTGCATTAGGAGGAACCCAGGGCCAACCGCACCAGCATATGGTCTCACAATGGGTCTGAGGATCTCATTTCAGTACCGAATGGCAGTCAGGCTACCTCTGGCGAGCACATGGAGGGCTGTGCGGCCCCCCAAAGAAATGCCACCCCACACCATTACTGACCCACTGCCAAACCGGTCATGCTGGAGGATGTTGCAGGCAGCAGAACGTTCTCCACAGCATCTCCAGACTCTGTCACATCTATCACATGTGCTCAGTGTGAACCTGCTTTCATCTGTGAAGAGCACAGGGCACCAGTGGTGAATTTGCCAATCTTGGTGTTCTCTGGCAAATGCCAAACATCCTGCACGGTGATGGGCTGTTAGCACAACCCCCACTTGTGGATGTCAGGCCCTCATACCACCGTCATTGAGTCTGTTTCTGACTGTTTGAGCAGACACATACACATTTGTGGCCTGCTGGAGGTCATTTTGCAGGGCTCTGGTAGTGGTCCTCCTGTTCCTCCTTGCACAAAGGCGGAGGTAGCGGTCCTGCTGCTGGGTTGTTACCCTCCTACAGCCTCCTCCCCATCTCCTGATGTACTGGCCTGTCTCCTGGTAGCGCCTCCATGCTCTGGACACTACACTGACAGACACAGCAAACCTTCTTGCCACAGCTCGCATTGATGTGCCATCCTGGATGAGCTGCACTACCTGAGCCACTTGTGTGGGTTGTAGACTCCATCTCATGCTACCAAAGCACCGCCAGCATTCAAAAGTGACCAAAACATCAGCCAGAAAGCATAGGAACTGAGAAGTGGTCTGTGATCACCACCTGCAGAACCACTCCTTTATTGGGGGTGTCTTGCTAATTGCCTATAATTTCCACCTGTTGTCTATTCCATTTGCACAACAGCATGTGAAACTGATTGTCAATCAGTGTTGCTTCTTAAGTGGACAGTTTGATTTCACAAAGTGTGATTGACTTGGAGTTACATTGTGTTGTTTAAGTGTTCCCTTTATTTTTTTGAGCAGTGTATATATATCCAAATGTGAACAATGTAGAAATGTATATAATAGGAATATACATTTATCTTCACACTGTAATCCAGAGGAATGTACATTTACAAAAATGGAAGCTAAATGCATGAAAGGCTTTTTTTCCCCTTTTTTTTTTTTCTTCCTCTTATCCGATGATGAAATCTCATACATACATATGTAAGGTGAAAGTTACTCTCAAGGCAATCTTTTTGTGTACTGTTCATTACCTGTTTTGTTTTTTTTTGTTTTGTTTGTTTGTTTTTTTGTTTTTTTTTTCTGATAATGGCAATAAAGTAAAAAAAAAAAAAAGAAATTCATATGTGTGTAAAAAATAATATATAAGTAAAACTAGAATACAAATGAGGACATGATACAAATGTGAATGGTACATGCAGACACACACACACACACACAATAGGGTTTTTCTAAATCAAAGCCTTATTAGAATTTATACATTATGAGTTTTATGCTCAACTGTTCATACAATTTCGCACACACACAAAATAGGGTTTTCCAAAATAAAAACTTTAAATGTGGTAAATCATGAGTTTTATGCTCAACTGTTTGTACAGTTTCAATTCATTCAGACTGATTCTGTCTCACACACGCATACACACACACAGTACTGTTTTCAAAATAAAAGCCTGAGTAAAAGGTGATGGTGGTTTCAGCAGAGGGGTGCTGATGTTCTGTTGGGATGAAGAGGATGGACACCAAAGGGTGAGGGCTAGTGCCAGGACAGAGAGGTGTGAGTGGAGCTTAGGTGACGGTCACAGAAGGTGAACGCACGGGGCGAGGTCCCGCCCAATGCTGCTTGCTTCTTTATTGTATTTTTTTTTTTTTTTTGCACAATATTTGAACGATTTCTTTGCCCCGTATTTCATCCTCTTATCTTCCACTCACCTGTTGGAAACTTCTGGTTAACTAGTAACTATAGTATCTTTGGTTGCATTAATCTGTGATTGATTGATTGATTGATTGATTGAAGTGTTTATTTCAAATATGAATGTCCCAAAAAAAGAAAAAAGAACTATATAAACAGTCAAAAACAATTTAACTTAAGACATAAAATTCAGATTCTAAAAGGAGTGAGAAGAAGTATAACTTATAAACTCCCACCCCTTCTCATTAAATAATTAATAACAATAATAAGCTTCCTAGTCTAAACATATCAATACTCTAATGTCTGATACTTATTGTTAAATAATTTTGTTTCTGACTTTATCTTAAGAGGAAATTAGGGCTGGGCAAGTTAACGCGTTACCGTGTTAACTCGTTCATTAAATAACGCTGACAATTTTTAAAATCTCCCGTTAATGCCGTTCTGCCTTTCAAGCAAGTCTTAGTTCATTTATACATACGGACTCTTATTTTGAAACTCATGCTTTTATTTTGGCGCTCCACACACTGATGCTCTGTGTGAACTGTGCACGTAGCTGAGAGGAGAAAGCGAACTTTCAGAGTAATGCTGAATCAAACTTTGTGTAACTCCTGCAGAAGCAACGCCTTTATGTATCAATCATTCTGTTGTTTGCTAAATAATTTCACATGCAAACATGCCATTGGAAACATGTTTATGACGTTATTTTGGATGTGTTTATTACAATGTGTTATTAACATGTTTAAGCTAATTCGTTTATGCTAGCAGTCAGAGATGGGTTGCTAATTCTTTATGCAGGCTCATGCTAAGTTTATGTAAATTCATTGGTCGTGTTTAGGTATAATATGCCAGCCTATATATATTTTATATTATTCATTCTCACAACACTTGAACATAAAATACTCACAGGCAAACGTTTTTGGGGCCATACAAACAGAGTGAAAGAAATGTGCCTATTAGTTCCTTCTTATGTCTGAACTGACTACTATAACACTGAAAGGACAAAACATACATTAGTGCAACTTATTCCAATCACTAGAGGCCCCCCTTTGCTTGCTTTCAACAACTGAACTTCACATATAATTGGTCTTATTAGTATTAGTACTTATTAGTGGGCTTAAGACTCCTGTCAATCACTCACAAGCAGAAATAAACTGGTGGGGACATAAACATGGAAAAAGTAGTGGTCTTTTACATGAACATTTTCCTTTTAAATGTCTTCAGATGGTGGGGTTGAGAAGGACACAGTTGTTTGTAAGCACTGCAATGTGGAATTATTTTTTATCACCGGAGTACTTGAAGTCTGAAATATCACTTAAAGGCAAAACACGCTGTTGATGACGGCAACCTGTCTGCGATTAATCACCATTAATCGCAGAAATCCATGCGATTAATTGCAATTAAAAAATGTTATCACTGCCCAGCATTAGAGGAAATATAAATCTAATTTACATAAACACATAATACAGTAAGACATGGGTTAAGGATATATATATTAACTACACTACCAGTCAAGTTTTACAACACCCCAATATTTCCAGTTTTGTATTGAAATTAGAGCAGTTCAAGTCCAGTGAACAGCTTGAAATGGTACAAAGGTAAGCAGTAAACTGCCAGAGGTAAAAAAAAAAAAAAAAAAAGGCAAGGTTAAACAGAGCTGAAAAATAATATACATTTCAGAATTATACAAAAAGGCCTTTTTCAGCGAACAAGAAATGGGTTAACAACTTAAAGCAGTTGTGTAGCAATGGAGGTTGATCAAGCCTCAAAAGTTGGTGCTATCAATTCCTACAGGTGTCCCAATGTTTCTTAATAACTCACAACCCCCTCTGTCTGCATACAAGTAGTGTTGGAACACACTTTGGTGCCATACCATTGTGAGCATTATTTGAATAGTTTTGTACTCCAAAAAGTAGTGTGTTACGATAAAAATGGCGAGGAAAAGGCAATTAACGATAGAAGAGAGACAGACCATCATAACACTTAAAAATAGGACCAATGGCCCTGTAGCTTGCCGGCCAAATTAAAAGCTTTGGGAAATGTATCCAGATGCTATTTATTATCACCCAGTTATGTGTATTTATTATATTACAGAAATAGCCCATGTTTTGGTCATATTCCAATCAGATCTGTAAAAAATTCAAATTCCAACTTGATATCATTCATACTTACTGATTTATTGTATCAATCCACTTCCTATGTGTTATAATGGGAACATTTTTCAAAGTCGCACCAAACCCAGAATCAGATCCCGATCGAAATAATTTCAATACCTTGTGTTGACATCATCATAAAGAAGCTGTATACCAAGTTTGAAGTCAATCAGAACTGTAGTTTGGGAGAAAAAGACGATTGAAATTTTTTCCCCATAAGAGCCCATGTTAAATTTTCCATAAGTTCCCAGATCCAGAAGAAGATCCTGATCAGCATGTGGTCATTATGTTTTGGTCATCTCCCCATCAGGGCTGTACTGTAGAAATTTCAACTTGATATAATTTATATTTACTGAGTAATTGCATCGATCCACTTCCTATTTCTTATAATGGGGAAATTTTTCAAAGTCGCACCAAATCCAGAATCAGATCTGGATCCAAATAATTTCACTAACTTTTGTTGACATCATCATAAATAAGCTGTATACCAAGTTTGAAGTCAATCGGAATTGTAGTTTCGGAGAAGAAGATGATTGAAATTTTTGTAACAGACGACGACAGACGCCGATGCCGCATGACAACAATAGCTTATGGCCTATCGGCCGGTAGGTCTTTCCTACAGAGAAATTGCTAAGAAAATCAAGGTGTCAGTAAGTCCAGTTTCCTTCACCACAAAAGGAATTTAGAAACTGGGGGAAATGCTGACAGACTCAAAGCCACAACAGAATCAGAAGACAAGTTTCTGAGAGTCAACAGCTAGCATGATAGGCGACTCACAGGACAACAGCTTCAAGCACAGCTTAATAGTGGTCATAGTAAGCAAGTCTCAATTTCAACTGTGAAGAGAAGACTTCGAGTTGCAGGTTTGATGGGTCGAGTTGCAGCAAGAGAGCCACTGCTGAGACTTCAGAATAAGAAAAAGAGGCTTGCCTGGGCCATGAAACACTGCCAGTGGACAACTGAAGACTGGAAAAAGGTGTTATGGGCTGATGAATCAAAATTTGAAATCTTTGGTTCATCCCACAGGACTTATGTACGCCATCAAGTAGGTGAAAGGATGGTTCCTCAGTATGTGACAGACAAGTGTGTCAAACATGGAGGAGGAAGTGTGATGGTCTGGGGCTGTTTTGCTGGATCCAGGGTTGCTGACTTGTACACAGTGAAAGGCACCCTGAACCAAAACGGCTACCACAGCATTCTGCAGCGCCATGCAGTACCCTCTGGGATGCACCTAGTTGGTCAGGGGTTCATCCTACAGCAAGATAATGACCCAAAACATAAGTCCAAGCTATGCCAGAACTACCTTAAGAAAAAAGAACAAGATGATATGCTTGAAAACATGGAGTGGCCAGCACAGTCTCCAGACTTAAACCCCATCGAGCTGGTTTGGGATGAACTGGACAGAAGAGTGAAAGCAAAGCAACCTACAAGTGCTACACATTTATGGGAACTTATGCAACAGAGTTGGGAAGAACTTTCTGAAGAATATTTGATTTCCATTGTAGAAAGAATGCCACAAGTGTGTTCAACTGTTATATCTGCCAAAGGGGGCTACTTTGAGTCAAAAGTTTAGAATACATTTTGGTTTCTAAATTGATTCCATGGTTTCTTTTTTAACTTCAATTTTTTATTTGTTCTATGCTTTAATTTCAGAGTACACTGAGACATTAAACTGCATCATTTTCAATGAAATTCTGGAAAAATTGGGGTGTTCTAAAACATTTGACCTGTAGTGTATATGCGTACACACACCACATATATACTTGTAGATCCTTATAACACCCAGTGATACCCAACACCTCCCCATCCCTGTACCTCTTAAAGATTGTGTCTTTGTACCTCACTTTAAATTGTTTCATGCTTCATTGCTTCAACTCTGTATTATATCCACAGTCTGACCCCACTGACTGAAACACAAAACTTTTCCTGGTCATACATATTAAATGAAAATTAAGTTAATTTTCTCCTTTAAATTATAACCCCACCCCCCCATGAATACTGAATAATTTATGTATATTTATTGATAATAGCTTTTTTTTTTAGCTTTGTACATCATTTGAGCTGTTTGAAAGTCCATAATGTCTGTAAATTTTAGTAAGTTTCACTGTAAGAATAATGAGTTTGTGTGCTCCTGGTAGCCAGCGTTGTGTATTATTCGTATTGCTCTTTTTTGAATGATGGTTAGTGGCAGAAGTGAGGTCTTGTAGTTGTTGCCCCAAATCTCAGCACAGTATTGTAAGTATGGTAAGACTAAAGAACAGTATAGAGTGTGGAGTGATTTCTGATCCAAAACCTTCTCTGCTTTATTTATTATTGCAATGCTTCTTGAGACTTTAATTTGTTCATTTGATGCGTGATTTCCAACTGATTCTGTCGTCTATGGTTACCCCAAGGAATTTAACTTTCTTTTTCAATTCCATCTATTTTTATTGTTACCTGTGAATTTGTTCGACAATAACCAAATATAATTATTTTTGTCTTACTCATATTTAATTATAACCTGTTTCTGTTGAACCACATTTTTAGTTTGTTCATTTCTATAATGACTTCCTTCTGTAATTTTTTGCAAGTTATCCCCAGAGCAGAAAATATTTGTATCATCTGCAAACAACACAAAGTGCAATACCTTGGAAACTTTGACCTATATTATGAAAGCCAAGTGGCCTCTGTGTGCTTGTGTGTATGTCTCAGGATTCACACAAAATCCAGAAAGAGCTGACTTCTGCAGTTTGGCGTACTTATGTACTTTTGGTCAAGAATCAGACTAGCAAAAATGGCAAGTTGTTAGAACCAGTATTTTGGGAGATATTTATAATTTTGGAACCCAATAGCCTTACTATCATGTTGCTATACCCAGAACGCTTTGGCAGTGACTGCCGGACAAATGCAGTATGCACGAATACACAACAGCATAAAAACTACCACATCTAGAACCTGTGGATCCCCATGGGTCAACGTGCTAGTATATCATTAATGTACAAAAGAAAAAAAATATGGCTCCATACTGATCCCTGGGGGACCCCACAAACAGTGTCCACACATGATGAAACAGTCACCCAATCTCACAAACTACTGTCTCCCACCTATGCCCCTTTTCCACTGTACCTTTCCAGCACGACTCGAATCGACTCAACTCTGCACAGTTTTAGTGCTGGTAACCGTACTTTTTTCATACCACCAGTGAGGTTCTATCGAGGCTGGGTCGGCACTGAAATTTAACTGCCAGCCACTGATTGGTAGAGGGAGTGTCATCACACATGCACAAGGCATGAGTGTCTAAGTGCAAACGGCATACACTGACAAGAATGATAGCAGAGAAGATTTTCAGATAGCCTCTATCATTTTACTCACGGCTTGGTCTGTGTAGACGACACCGTTCAATGTGACATCTATTGTATATAAGGGATTAGTTTACCATTAGACATTGTCTCTTGGCAGCTCTTATCCACTGGTCTACAGCTTCATACTTCTGTATGGCTTTCATAACTCTCCTTTGCTTTTCAAGCATTTATTTGTCTCACTGTGTCCATTTCTGGCTCTCTCATTTCACCTTTTTTGTGAAAAAAGCCACAGACCGAGCAACAAGTAAAGCATCACCTCGATGTCATCCATTGTCGTTACTGTTTACTATACTAAAAAATGATGTCTTGACAGTTTTGACTTGGTTGACCACGCCCATCTCATTCGCACTGAGGTGATACCAATTGCAGTGGAAAAGTGACAGCATTGTACCAAACCGTGTAGATTCGAGTTGAGTCAAGCTGAGTTGGTACCATGCAGTGGAAAAGGGCCAAGATAACTTTTTACCTAATCCAGCACTATTCCCCTAATGCCAGATCTTTCCAGTTTCGTAATTAATATTTCATAGTTGATGGTTTTGAAAGCTTTTTTTAAATCAATAAAAATCTCAACAGAATATTGCTTATGATCTATAGCATTTGTGATTTTGTCAACCGCCTCAATTATTGCTAGTGCTGTTGATCTGTTTGACCTGAACTTGTACTGATTCTCTGCAATATATTGTACATTTCTAGAAATGTGTCCAATCTTTTGTATAGTATTTTTGAAAATTGGGCAGTAAGGAGGAGGGTCTATACTTGAAAAGCAGTCTTCTTCAGTACATATTAATGATATGATTATCACTTCCCTTTCCTTTAGCTACCATTTTGTCCTCCAGTGGTGCTGGCTCAGTGTGTGGAGAATGTGTGGACCACCTGTCGCTCCAATAGGAAGAAGCGCCACCTACTGGAGGCCCTCTGGTTATCCTGTGGCGAGGCAGGCATGAAAGTGTGGCTGCCGCTGTTTCCCAGAGACCACCGCAAGCCACACTCCTTCCTGTCCAGACGCATCATGCTGCCCTTCCACATTAACATCTACCCACTTGCTGTGCTGTTTGAGGATGCCCTGGTGCTGGGGGCCACTAATGAGACTGTGCTGTACGATGGGCTGCAGGGTTCCTCTGAGCCACTGGAAGCACTGTTTCCCTACTGCACTGTGGAGAGGACCTCCCAGATTTACCTCCACCACATCCTGAGGCAGCTGCTGGTTCGCAACCTGGGTGAACAGGTGTGTGTTCATTTATTTATTTTGAATAACTGACTAGTTTTAGTTGATTTTTTTTTCTTTAATTTGAGTGTTGGTCTTGAGATCTTCAGTTCTCATGAGGAAAGCCTTGATTTATAGGAGTAAAATGGGATTGAAAAAGACCATCCATGGCAAACACATTGACTTCTGGGAGAGAACCTCTTTTTTAGATAGGGACAATACATATAAGTTTTGTTACATTTATATCTGTACACACAACATGGTTGACAAAACATAATTAATATAATAAGTAACCGAAGTAACTTTCTAATATGAAACTTACCCCATCTCCCAACATTTACACCTACTGATCCACAACAATTTTACTCCAAGTTATGCAAATCTTAATCTTTACTTTACCTTCGGAAAGACAAAGGTCAAAAGTTACCTCATTCATAACTGTAAAGAAATCTGTACAAGATGTAGTGATTTTTAGAAAATTTTCTGTGACTCTTCAAGGGCAAATCTTTGTGTGGCAGTAGATCAGGACACCAGTGACATGTAGTGAGGTTCATGGCTAGTGAGACAATGACTCTTTCGGAGTCAGATCTACAAATATATGAACTCAAGAGTAATTGTTACAGCAGGTTCATGAGCCAAATCTGGAACAAAGACAGAGTGAGTGAAACAAAGGGCCTGGTTATACACTCCCTGCTGTCAAGCTGGCACAGGTAGACTGGCAGGAACCCAACAAGAAGCCTTCAGAGATGGGGAGGCTCGTGACCAAGATGGCAGCAGAGCAGCGGAGCTCCGATACCGTGTTTGAACTTCTTAACTCTTTCCCCGCCATTGACGAAATTTTCCATCAATCCGTGTTTTCACTGTTATACTGTAGTTGCAGCTGTTGCGGATCGTGTGAATTACTTTCCTTAAACCAAAAACAAACAAACAGCTTTTTTGGAAAAATGAAGGACCGGGTGTAAAGTTTTCGCACTGGAATCACCAGTATCCCATAGCAACGTATATAGCGCCAGTCGCTCTGAATGAGGAAATGTCGACTCTGCAGGTAAGTGGTAAATGTCATGCACAGTTTCAAAAGCCTTAAAGATGATTATGGAGACAGACTCCGACAATTCAATATATGATGAACCTTCAAAAGAACCTTTTAGAGACAGCAATAGAGAAATAGAAGGTGAGGGAGACAGACACGGGAAAACAGACCAGCGAGGGTCTCACACAGAAGATGAGGAAGAGGGGGGCTGGAGGGGGGGCACTGAGCGACGCAGAGACAATGACAGACAGGAGGAAGAGAAAAGAGACATTTATAGTGGACATTCAAGGAGAAGACAGACACGCAGATGTGGGACAAGACAAAGGACACCTGGTCTTCATCTGTTAGACAATGTGAGTTCAGATTCTGACTGTGGACATGGAGCAGATTCACCACAGATGTGTTACAGCGCCAGTAATGTCAGCAGGGACACGGGTAAGACACTGTTTTATTTGGCTTTAGTATGAAATAAATTAATACATATATTCATACATAGATAAATAACTGGATGTCCATATAATTATTTACAGATCAAACACAGCAGGTGGTCCAACATGAGGACGTGGTCCAACAGGAGGATGTGAGTCAGCCAAGGAAAGGCCAGAAATCTACAGTATTTACATTTGTTACTTTTTTTTTTTTTTAAATGAGGAATATTGAAGTGTTTATATCAAAAAGCTAAACTAATATGTGGAAGACTTATAATTGATGTATGTAAATGTGTAAAGTTTATAAGGAACCTGGTGCTTTAGAAGATGTTTTGTCTAAAGTTTGGTGTGGTTTCCCCTAACATTCTGTGGAATGATGGGATATCTTAGAGCTGTTTGTTATTATTGTTCATTCATTCATTTTCTGAACCCGCTTTATCCTCACTAGGGTCACGGGGGTCGCTTGGAGCCTATCCCAGCTACATAGGGGCGAAGGCAGGGTACACCCTGGACAAGTCGCCAGTTCATCGCAGGGCTGAACATATAGAGACAAACAATCACTCTCACATTCTGTTATTATTGTTGTTATTATTATTTTATTTTGTGATTTTTGAATACAGTGTTACTGTTTGTAAATAAGAAAGAGTCAAAAATCTAAATAGGAAATCAGTTTTATCTTTAAAATCAATGTCTTTGAAAAAAAAAGTAGTTTTCTCAGTTTTTTGCTCAAAATTCATTTTTTTCTTGAAAATTACCAATATTCAAATGTTTATATCTCACGAACAAATGAAGATAGAATAAATTTTTTTCTTGTGTTTAAAAGTTGAAGTTCTGTTCTTTTTTTGATGTATTCAGTGTTCACATACTCCTAACACAACATTTTCAGTGAGCCTTCAAAGATTAGTGAATGTGACCAAAAAGGCAGGCGCTGGCCGCCTTTTTGGGCCCCACTGTGAAATGCTCTGGCAGGGAAAGAGTTAATAAAACCCTTATAAACTGCCAATATCTTATAAAAAGTAAGTGACAAGGACATGCCAAAACCACTAGGTGGAAAGCAGTGTGAATTTTTCACTCGTGGAAGAAGTACGGGTACTAACACAATCCAGCCGAGCTCTCCATGTATATATATATATATATATATATATATATATATATATATATATATATATATATATACACACACACACAGACCTGATCAAAATCTTAAGACCAGTTGAAAAATAGCTAGAATTTACCTTTTGCACATTTGGATCTTAATTAGGTTTTTAGTAGAGCTACAATATACAAAAGCAAGAAGGGGGAGTGAGACAAAAAGCACTTTGAAAAAGTAATTTATTGAAAACAAGTAAACTGAAATAGGCTGTTTATCAGCTGATCAAAAGTTTAAAACCATCGCTCCAAAAATTACAAAAAACTCTCCAAACCAGAACAAAAAATTTTCTCAGTAGGACTCAGTAATGAGTAGCTCCACCGTTCTTGTTAATCACTTCAAAAATTCGTTTGGGCATGCTTGATGCGAGTGTTTCCAGGAGGCTGGTGGGAACATTGCTCCAAGTGGTGAAGATGGCTTCACGAAGGGCATCAACTGTCTGGAACTGATGGCCATTTTTATAAACTTCCCTTGCCATTCATCCCCAAATGTTCTCTATGGGATTTAAATCAGGGGAACATGCGGGATAGTCCAAAAGAGTGATGTTATTCTCCCTGAAGAAGCCCTTCGTCAAGCGAGCATTGTGAACTGCAGCGTTGTCCTGTTGAAAAACCCAGCTGTTACCACACAGACGAGGGCCCTCAGTCATGAGGGATGCCCGCTGCAACATCTGCACGTAACCAGCCGCCGTTTGACGACCCTGCGCCACCTGAAGCTCCAGTGTTCCACTGAATGAAAAAGCATCCAAGATCATGATGGACCCCCCTCCACTGTGCCGGGTAGAAAACATCTCAGGTGGGATCTCCTTGTCATGCCAGTAAGGTTGGAAGCCATCTGGACCGTCAAGGTTACATTTTTTCTCATCAGAGAATAAAACTTTCTTCCACCTTTCAATGTCCCATGTTTGATGCTCCCTGGCAAAGTCTAAACGGGCAGTTTTGTGGCGTTGTAGGAGATGAGGTCTTTGAATTCGTTTTTTGTTGAAACCCTTTTCCGTCTGATGGTTATTGCGCTGCAGCCGGCACCGGTAAGGGCCTTAATTTGGGTCGAGGACCGCCCTGTGTCTTGACGGACAGTCAATCGGATCCTCCGGCTCAGCGCAGGTGTAATTTTTTTGGGTCTACCACTTGACTTTTTTGTTCCATAATGCTCAGGATCTGTCAAAAAATTTAGAATGACTGTCTTACTGCGTCCAACCTCAGCAGTAATGGCACGCTGCGAGAGGCCTTGCTTATGCAGCTCGATGATCCGACCATGTTCAAGAAGAGAAAGCTTCTTAGCTTTAGCCATCAGGAGGGGAGGACCGTGTGAATGCCCGACAGAAAATGAGAATTTTGAGCAGATTTTGGCTCTTACAGCCTGCGGTCTTAAACTTTTGATCAGCTGATAAACAGCCTATTTCAGTTTACTTGTTGTTTTCAATCAATTACTTTTTCAAAGTGCTTTTTGTCTCACTCCCCCTTCTTGCTTTTGTATATTGTAGCTCTACTTAAAACCTCATTAAGATCCAAATGTTCAAAAGGTAAATTCTAGCTATTTTTCAACTGGTCTTAAGATTTTGATCAGGTCTGTATTCAAATATTGACCAAAAGATAAGTATTTCACGCTCCTTTTACCAATCATGCCAGGGGAGTTGTTACGTTAATTCATAAATCAATACCATTTAAAAAATCTAAACTCATCATAGACCCAGGTGGGAGGTATATTATTGTACAAGGAAATATTTTGTCACAAAAAATAAACTTTATTAATGTATATGGCCCCAATGAAGATTCACCATCCTTTTTTGAAAAACTATTTTTAACGGTTTCTAATTTAGAGGGCCTGTATATTGTAGGAGGCGACTTCAACTGCACCTCCGGTCATAGATAGATCTTCTCAAAAAGATAACACACATGTTAACACAAGAAAACTACTCAATAACTATATAAAAGATCTTGGATTAAAGGATATTTGGAAGGTTACAAATCCTACTAATAAGCAGTATTCATGTTTCTCAAACATAAAAGCCACTCACGCATTGATTATTTTTTTTAATATCTACGAAATTACAATCATATGTGCAAGAATGTTGGTATAACAGTATTGTGATAAGTGACCATGCACCGGTCTCTATGAAAATACTATTAGGTAAAGTTGAACGGTATCCAAGAAGATGGAGATTGCAAACATTTTTGTTTAAGGATGAAACATTTGTTAAATTTGTAGAAAAATGTATAGATGATTATTTTGAAAACAGTAAGGATGAAACCTCAGCCAGTATAAGATGGGAAGCTTTTAAAGCTTATATTAGAGGAGAGATAATCAGTTAAGCAAGTACAAAAAATGAAAAATACAACCAAGTAGTACTATCATTAGAACAACAAATTAAGACCCTAGCAAAATGAATTCTATAATAGTAATGATCCTGAAAAACTACATAGATTAACTATCATGAGAGCTAAATATGATAAATTTACAACCGATAAAGTGGCAAAAGGTTTACTGTGGACTAAACAAGTGTTTTAAGACCAAGGATAAAAAGCAGGTAAACTATTGGCATGGAGAATTACAAAACAGAAAGCTGAAAGAGCTATTCTTAGTATTTAAACAACCGAGGACAGTCTGACTTCAGATCCCATAGAAATAAACAAACACTTTAGAGCATTTTATAAATTGTTTTATCAATCAAAATGTAATCCAAATGATGAAACCCAAAATAAATTTCTAGACAGACTACCATTTAGAACTTTATCAGAAGAAAATAAATTGACACTTGACAGTCCACTCACAATTAATGACATATCAGAAGCTATAAGTGACATGAATAGTGGTAAAGCACCTGGACTGGATGGGCTGCCAGTAGAATTTTATAAAAAGCTTTAAAATAAGTTAATACAGCCACTACTTAATATGTTCAGAGTGTCTTTTGAACTGGGTGTTCTCCCTGCATCATTAAGATTGGCAACAGTTACTCTTATTTTAAAACTAGTGCTGGGCAGCGATTAAATTTTTTGATCACAATTAATCGTGTGGATTTCTGCGATTAATCACGATTAATCGCATAGTTATATTGTGTGTGTGTGTGTGTGTGGGGGGGGGGGTTGCCGGCATCAACAGCGTGTATTTCCTTTCAGTGATATTTCAGACTTGAAGTACTCTGGTGATAAAAAAAATAATTCCACATTGCATATCAACCCCACCATCTGAAGACATTTAAAATGAAAATGTCCATGTAAAAGACCGCTACTTTTCTCCATGTTTATGTCCCCACCAGTTTATTTCCGGTTGTGAGTGACTGACAGGAGTCTTAAGCCCACTAATAAGTATTAATACTAATAATCCTAATAATATGTGATGTTCAGTTGTTAAAAGCAAGCAAAGATGGCCCTCTAGGGGTCGGAATAAATTGCACTAACGTATTTGTATTTGTAACGTACTTGTGGTGTTACCGTAGTCAGTTCGAACATAAGAAGGACCTAACAGACACGTTTATTTCACTCTGTTTGTATGGCCTGAAAAACATTTGCCTGTGAGTGTTTATGTTCAGTTGTTGTAAGAATGAATAGTATAAAATATCTCTTTGCTGTTGGATAAAAAGACGTTGAAAATCTTAAATTAATCTGTAAATGCTAATCATTAGTGTGTCTATGGATTTTCCCATTCAAGTTAGCATCAAGCTAGCGATCTTTTTCCCATTCATTTAAATGTATAATGCCATGTAAATGTACTAAGGCAATGAACATAACTGAGACATATTTTGTTGCAGTTTTACAGTGAGTCTCAAGTAAAAGATTTGGAGAGAAGTTTTCGGCGTCCGCCTTTTCTTGGGAAACCTGTTGTCTATCTGCCGAGCTAATTGCTGCACGCACACAAGCAGGGGCAGAATATTATGAGTTATAATAAAATGGCATTAATGTGAGATTAAAAAAATTGTCGGCATTATTTAATGAATGTGTTAACGCGGTAATAACATGTTAACTTGCCCAGCCCTATTTAAAACCTAACAAACCATCAACAGAGTGCTCGTCATACAGGGGAATTAGTCTCATGGGATGTGATATGAAAATATTATGCAAGGTGCTCTCCGAAAGATTAGAAAAATATATGCCAAATTTAATCGTTGACGACCAATAAGGTTTTATTAAAAAAAGACAAGGTTACCACAATATCAGACGAGTTTTAAATATATTATTTGAGAAACATGATGCAAAAGATACAGCAATGCTGGCAGTGGATGCATGTCAAGGATTTGACAGAATAGAGTGGAATTATCTTTTAAAACTACTTCCAAGATTTGGATTAGGAGAAACATTCATTCAATGGGTTAGACTGTTATATACAAATCCTACTGCACAAATTCTCACCAATAATAATATTTCTCAAACCCTTTAATCTACAGCGTTCAACTAGATACGGATGTCCATTGTCCCCATTACTGTTCACATTAGCTTTGGAACCTTTGGCCGTTGCAGTAGGAACTCGAGAAGGAATATCAGGTGTCAGTATTGGAGGACTAAATCATCTTATTTCATTGTTTGCAGATGATATAATATTTTTTGACAGATCTTAAAAATACCCTTCCCAGCTTGATGAGTTTAGTTGATGAGTTTGGTGAATTCTCTGATTATAAAATTAATAACACCAAGTCTGTAAACACTGAATTTACAATTGCCACAGATGGTTTTAAATATTTAGGCATCAAAATTACTCCAGATATAAACAAAATAGTTACTACAAACTACAACCCCCTGGTAGAAGAAGTCACAGGAGCGTTAAATCAATGGTCTAATTTACCCATATCCATAATAGGGCAAATAAATATTATAAAAATGACATTTTTGCCTAAATTTTTTTTATTACTTTCAGATAATTCCCTTGCCATTACCACCTTCTTTCTTTGATAACTAAAACAAGGTATTTAATCAATTCATTTGGAATAATAGAAAGGCAAGACTGCGTCTTAAATTACTATACATACCCTATGAAAGAGGAAGCCTTCAAATTCCAAATTTAAAATGGTACTACATGGCAGCACAGCTAACATCAGCTTCACACTACTTTTACACAAAATCACCCCCAATCTGGGTAAATATTGAGCAAGAGTCTATTCCAGAATTACCAATATGCAATTATCTTTATTCTGCAGATTTACATAAACTGAAAAAACTTATTATTATTTCAACATATATGTACACATGTTCACAAGAATATACTGTATGTATGTTATTTGTACAGTATATATATATATCATTTGGTGCAAGTCTACATGGTGTGAATGGGTGTGTGTATGAGTGTTTGTTGTTTTGATTAATGTTTGTTACGTATATTATTTACTTTGTGTACCTTTCAACATAAAACTTAAATACCAATAAAAAATATTGTGAAAAAAAGAAGCCTTCAGAATAAAGATGGATGTAACAGTTTCTTATTCACCATTATTATAATTATGTTGGATATATAATCTTCCATTTTGAGATTAAGGCAGGGCGAGAAGGGAAAAAAATGAATCACTGCACTTGTCGCAAGAAGAACCTGTGGGCTCACAAGCCCCCTCTGCCATGAGACAGGAGTACTGGCTGCCCCACTTGAGTGCCTTTTTTATGCGGTTTTATGATTGATCTGCAAGACTGAACAAGTTACATACATACATTTTATACATCATTCAGACTTTGAAAAGTCAGGACATATTATCAAAGTGTTTGAAACCGTTCTATTGGCGATATACAGAGAGACAGCAACACACGCCAATTGCATGGGATGCCAGCACAGTTTTTGAGGGATTACACAATCCAGGTGAGGCAAAGCTTGCTGCTACCACAATGCACAATCTCTTCCATGTATTTGAATAGGAAATGCAGAAATTCTGCAATTTTGTTTTGAAAAATAATCAAAATGATTGGAATCACACAGAAAATAAGTTTATAGTACAGATCAGCGGACAAATAACATTTATTTTATTTCATCATCATTTGTTTTTTTTTTTCTTTTCATGATGAAAGCAGAAGAGGCTCTGCCTCCCCTGAATGCACGTCACTGCTGGACACCATACCTGGTCTAGCATATGTGGTAGATTTGAATCAAATCAGAGTTTTTAGTGAGATTTTGTAAAAATTTTGTTCCATGTTATCAAAACTGACCTTTGCCCTAGACCTTCCAAAATGTAATTATCATTTGCAGTCACTGTCATCTGGAATTTGCATAGAAATCAGCAACATTTGTTCAGAATTGAAGGTATTAAACTACTAACAAACAGACATTGCTAAAAACATAGACAAAGCTCTGTCAGGTTATATCACACTGTGTCTTCACGGTCCCTGTCATCCAGGCTCTGATGCTAGCTCAGTCGTGTGCGTCTCTCCCCTACTTCCCCCACGTCATGGAACTGATGGTTCATGTGGTGCTGGAAGAAGAAGCTACATCACGGGAGCCCATCCCAGACCCTCTGCTGCCCACTGTGGCCAAGTTCATCACTGAGTTCCCTCTGTTTCTCCAAACCATCGTTCACTGTGCCAGGAAGACTGAGTATGCCCTGTGGAACTACCTGTTTGCAGCAGTGGGAAACCCCAAGGATCTGTTTGAGGAGTGTCTCATGGCTCAAGATCTAGACACAGCTGCTTCCTATCTGATCATACTGCAGGTAGGAACAAAAAGATGTATAATGAAAGAGAAAGCTGTAACACACAGTAGGGCAGCATGATTTGGTGAGAAATCTGAGTAAAGATTTGAGTCTACTTGCCTTGTCTATCAAGGAAAATATACCGCACTACTCTGCATTTTGAAATGTGTAATTTGTATAAAAAGACATACAACTACAAACACTTTCAGTTAGCATTTTTACACTGTACCTCTAGCTACTCAGTGTCACTTAATCTGAAATATCACCAGACACACAGTGGACCTCTAAATCTGCCTTCACATGCTATGGTAAATACTAGTTATGAACTCAAAAAATTGCACATGAATGCCCCCTCATGTCGGATTTTCCACCAGAGAACTGAGAAAAAAATGTGATACACAAGCTGGTGAGATGAAAATATCCTTTGACCTTTCAACATGGCGGAGAGCAATGAAGGATTATTCTCGATTGATAAACAGTGCTTTTATTAACATTCTGCTGCTGTTAACTGATGATTTTACACATTTATCGTATATACAATTTACACAAAAAAAAGCAGCAGCAGATGAATTAACATGTCCAGAACTCTTTCACCTAAGTAGCAGGTCACTGAATGGTGTGTCAGCCAGTTTTCATTTCGCTACAACAAAAGCACTTGAAGGCAGCATAAATTGCAGCATTTTGTAATTATATACAGTACATGCACAGTCTGATATTATTAGTGGTAATAGTGGTTCTATCAATCAGCTATGACAAACATTTCTGTTGCTTCATCCCTTCCCTGTTTTTCTGTGAAGAACATGGAGGTACCAGCGGTGAGCAGACAACATGCCACTCTACTCTTTAACACAGCTCTTGAACAGGGCAAGTGGGACCTCTGCCGGCACATGATCCGATTCCTCAAAGCCATCGGCTCTGGGGAGATGGAGACTCCACCCCCAACTCCTTCCACTCAGGTGAAGCGCTAGCCACAGTACATCTTAGTTTCCACTTAGTCCAACTGAAGTGTGTGAGCCTGAACATGGTTCCTCTCTGTCCTGTCTTCAGGAACCCAGCTCAACCGGGGGTTTTGAGTTCTTTAGACATCGGAGTATCAGTTTGTCTCAGTCTGCAGACTCCATTGCTGTGGGCAAGTTCAATCTGCAAAAGACATTAAGTATGCCCACTGGACCCTCTGTTAAAGGGTACGAACACACACAAACACACACACATAGGTAGTACCAGGATTACATGTGTTAGACCAGGGTGATTAGACTTCAAATGTTTCAAGACATTACTAATTGGTCATTTACTCTGTGCTCTATTTAACAGGGTTAGGGTTAAATGGTTAAATTAAACTTTTCCTCTTCATGTTCATTAAAAATAAGTCATTAAAATTAACAGTTATGATGACAAGAACTAGCCCCAACAATAACAAATGTGTTGAATGAATCCTGGTGTAGGAGCAATTTGTCTATTTAGTGTTTTGTTTAAAGTTAATTTACTGTTTTGTTTACTAATTTAGTATTTTTTGCTATTTTTTTTTTTTTTGTTTGTTTGCTCTTTGTTTGATTAATATTCAGAATATATTTTTTTGATTTTCATGGTTATTGCTTTCATTCTTTAGTATTTAGCACCTTTTTTGTTTTGTGTTTTCTTATTGGTTTAGACCACAGGTGTCAAACTCCGGTCCTCGAGGGCCGGTATCCTGCATGTTTTAGATGTTTCCCTCTTCCAGCCACACCTGGTTCAATTAATGATCAGCTCATCATCATGCTCTGCAGAAGCCTGATAATGATGTGATGGCTTCCAGTTGTGATGGAAGAGGGAAACATCTAAAACATGCAGGATACCGGCCCTCGAGGATCTGAGTTTGACACCCCTGGTTTAGACCGTGGGCACCTGGGCATAAATAGGCAGCACTAAGGGAGATCAGCATGCACCTGGGTGGGCCAATGGTTTTTTATCAGTCATTCACAGACAACTAGACAACCAGTCAGACGAACAGGATGAGCAGGAGAGACAGCACAAAAGGCCTTGGTTGTTGTTTGCCTGCAAGAATCCTTAAAATAAACTACTTGAAATACATCTGTGGTATGGACATTTTGTTTTTCACTGCGTAAACCACAAACCCATGGTGCATTGAGTGGTTATTTGAAGTATGTTAAAGTCTTGAGTCGATTATAAGTTGATTTAATTTTGATGACAAATAGCCACTACACCTGGTGTAAAGTTCCAGATTAGTTAAATAGATCTCATGTTATATAAAACACTCTTAAATTCTATTTACGTATAACCTGGATTTCCCATTTGTGTCTAAGGGGTAAGGACCTTGACTCCAAAATAAAGCCAATGCACCCTATTATTTTAGGGTGTAAAACCACTGATTTCCACAAGATGCTGCTCCAAAAGGCCCTGACTCCTGTATACAGACAGAGTCTGGTTTGACCTGCTCTATATGTAAAGTGTCATGAGATAACTTTTCTTATGATTTGGCATTATATAAATAAAATTTGATTGATTGACTTACGCTGAAGTTCTCTAGAAATGTTAATTGTCAGTACATCCATATATATTTTCTCAGGACTCATTCTGGTCTCATGTGTTTTAATTGAACCAATAATAAATGTTCTGGTTCATCTTTAAATTGCTTTCATTTCCTCCGCCAGGAGGTATTGTGATCGCTTTGCTTTGTGTGTTTGCGTGCGTGCATGTGTGTTTGTTTGTTAGCAAGATAACTCAAAAAGTTATGGACGGATTTTCATGAAATTTTCAGGAAATGTTGATACTGGCACAAGGAAGAAATGATTACATTTTGGTGGTGATCAGGAGCGGGGGCCCACTGATCTGCCTTGGTGGAGGTCTGCGGTCTCCGAGTGCTTTTCTTGTTGTTTTTTATTTTACTTTGTAATTGAAATTTTTGGGTGAATTTAAAGCCTTGAAAGGTCTGATAGACAGTTTGCTCATCTGCTGAAACTGTCAGAAGACTGTTAGAGCTTCTGTTTGGATAAAATATTTTTCCTGATAGAGCTCCACTGTATCTGTAGTTACTAAGTTCAATGACATTGATATGTAAATTTTTGAAGGATACTGTTTTGCACTGTCAGGAAGCTGGTGTTGATCTCCTACTCCTCGTGCACCTCTAGCCTCCTTTGTCCAAATAAGATTGTTCCTGGGTAGAATCACAGTGGCTTCAGCTGCTTGCTGTATAACATCTATAATCTTGGTCTCTTGGTCTCTCTCTTGGTAATCTTAATCTTGGTATGTATGTATGGTCATTGTAACAGCAAGCTTTTGCACAGTATTGTATCCTGATTAAAACATTTATCGTTGTATTGCCCTGTCCGGTTTGAAATCCTCATGTAACTTAAATGTAAACTTAACACATTTTCTTACCTCTTTCTCTTGCTTTGACTCTTTCCAGTCGGGATGTGGAGTGTGCAGAGAACATGTATATTGACATGATGCTTTGGCGTCATGCCCGTCACCTGCTGGAGCAGGTACGCCTTCGTGACCTGGGATGCTTCTCTGCTCAGCTGGGCTTTGAGCTCATTGGTTGGCTGTGTCGCGAACGAAACCGTGTGGCCCGGGTTGACGACTTCGTTTCAGCATTAAAAAAACTCCATAAAGACTTCCTCTGGCCTTTCCCAGTTATCCCTGTGGGAAGCCTCAGCTCACCACTGAGGAATGGAAGGTGTCGCACAGGTGAGTCGTAGGTTTATCTCAGACAGGAGCGCTCAACAGATTTCATTGAGTTGTTCTTCTATTCAGATGGATAATCTCTCTCTGGGTTAAAAACTATTTTGCAACCATTCAGTAACTTTTTTTACAGTACATACTGTACTATCTAATGTTATGGAATATTGGCCTTTGACAATAAAAACATCTCACTGTATTAGTTGAGGAAAGTGCTTTTTGTCTAGAAAATACAGGTCCTCCAATTACTACTACTGCTTATACTGGCAAGTCTTAACCACCCCAAATGTATAGTTTAATAGTTGAGCTCCCCCAAGTGGCCATCTTGTGCACATAATGTGAGGAATTTGATGATCAATGGTGTCAGAGTTGAGTTGGTTGCAAAGTCTCGACCGTTTAGCAGCATACCTCCCATTGCAGCAGCACTAGAACAGCATACAGCTAGAGCAGTTATTCAAGGAGGTCATATCTGGGGAATGGAAAATATGACGGAAGCAACCCCTGCTCAAGTAGATTCCACCCAGTGGGGTTGGAAAAAGGTCAGTGACCTTTGCAAGCCATACTGGACATCTCTACCTGAAGCCAGCAAAGTATGTACAGAATTGACCAAATGTTCATGCAAAGGAAAATGTACTAGATGCAACTGTGTTAAAGAGAGCCAAGTGTACAAAGTGTGAATGTGACAAAACTGCCCAGTAATAGTGTCTAAAATTCTAAAATATGTGCACAGATATAACAGAATCTGAATAATGAAAGCGAGTATATATGATATTATTCGTTTACACTCAATATTTAATATAAGCTCACGCTTATAGCTTGATAAAAGTATTAGTATATTTCATGAATATATGAGTTGTTTTGCATACAACTGCAAAATTACATAGCAGTTGTATGGTGACATAGTTCTACAGTAATAAGTGTTTCACATTTTATTAGTTGATGCAGCATTTTATGCAAAATGTCACCCTTGCTAAGAAATAGACCATAACATAAAGTTATTGTATATGTAACGTAAGTGTTATAAAAAATAATTGTAGTGTAACTTGTTAAGAACACACTGTTTAAATCAGAAGCCAAAAATATCATTTAAAAAGTTATTAACAGCAGATTGAATTTTCTCTCAAAAGTCGGATGACCTTTTTTACATTATTACCACTCATACAGTATTACAT
The DNA here is from genome assembly GCF_902148855.1 of Sphaeramia orbicularis. NCBI lineage: Eukaryota > Metazoa > Chordata > Actinopteri > Kurtiformes > Apogonidae > Sphaeramia > Sphaeramia orbicularis. The sequence goes on along the minus strand of NC_043968.1, from coordinate 66,349,251 downwards.
TTTGCTTGTAGCGTATCACAACCAATAAATTATTTGTAGCTAGTGCTGCCGCAATTAGTCGACTTAGTTGACCATGAAAATTAGTCGACGGCAATTTTTTTGTCAACAAGTTGTTTTACTATAGTCCGCCTATTTATTTTTGGCCACACACCTGGGGAATCCATGCCGGCATTGGTGCTTGCAGCTGTACAGCCGCACCTCCGAGAGAGACAAGGAGAATAAGCATCTCATAAGCATCTTAGGTTTCACCCCCTCAACCCCGGTCCACGGATCCGTGCCTACGTCAGTCATTCTTACAGTTCACCACCACCCTCCCCCGTTCCACATGGGATCGGTGCAGAAAATAAATGTACAGATAGTTTTGTTTTTTTCTTTTATGCATGCTGGTGCCTTGATATGCGCCCACTGTCTCAATTTAGGTAATAGGCTAGTCCAGACTCTGACTAATATGGCATAGCCTAATGGAAATTATCTTATGCTTAAACTTAAGCTTAATCTTATGCTTAGATTGTTAATAGGCTACATAATGTTTTAAACACTTTTAAAACATTATGAGCTTCCAACAAAAGTAGGCTGTGAAGGTTCAGGTGAAATCCCAGACAGGCTCATTGTGTATTTTTCTCTTCTCTTTTTGTCACTTGTAGGCAAAGTAGTCTGACTGAATTCATCCTTCTGATGAAGGACTGCACGCCTCAACTAGCATCAGTACTCACTGACAGTGTTCTGAAAATGATTGATAGAGATATGAGACCATATTTGCACCATATATATTTGCACTGTTAAGCAAATACTCACTGGAAATTGTAAGGGCCTATTGTAATAATATTTTGTTTTATATTGATATAGCTAGCCATTTGCTTGAATGGGCTCTATGCACAGCCCCACTACTTTCTGAACTTAAGGCAGCTCCTTTATTTCCTGTTTTTCATTATTGGACACACTGATTAATCCAGGTGTGCCTGACCACAGTAGTCCCAACTAGACAATTTCCACACGCGGAAATCGTGAGAGGGGGTTGGGGGGGGGGGGGGGGGGGGGGGGGGGGGGGCACGCTGTCAGTTTCATTCCGAGGTCGTTCACGACAACAGGTCCCGCTCGCAATCGCAAGGTCGCGTCCACGTCCAGGCCCAAGTGGCGCACAGCCGAGGCAAATTTCCGGGACCGCTAGATGAGGCCCAAACGGCGCACAGCCGAGGTAAATTTCCGGGACCGCTAGATGGCACTATGAATCGGATTCAATATCGCTGTGTCATTGTGTTCGAGGCAGGAACAACATCAACCAGGTCAAGTTTGGTGCTGATCGGACAAAAAATGACAGAGTTACTGTGCAGGACCACTAGGTGGCAGTGCTCAGCCAGATTCGGTATTATTTCATTCAGGGAAGTACTAACATACACCAGGTCAAGTCTGGTGGAGATCGGACCAAAAATGACAGAGTTACCGTGCAGGACCACTAGGTGGCAGCATCAGTCTAATTTAGTATCATTTCATTCAGTCAGTATTTACAGCTGCCCCCCTTTCTTAAATTCTACCTCTACCCCTGCACCAATGTAATGTGACTCCAATGACCCTTAATGACCTGTCGTTGCCACGGTGACGTTCAGGCTGTTAGGGGGAAGTGTGCTTGGAGTGTGCTCAGACTGCAGAGAGACAGGCAGAAAGAGCTGTGGAATAGGTCCCAAACATCTGCTCATTACGGAAAAAGCGTAAAAGATAGGTGAAAACTAAAATGATCATGACTGGCACGAAGAGCTCAGGAACACACAGATATGTTTTTCTTCCTTGTACTGTGTGAAATGTCAGAGTTACAGCAGTGTAAAAACAGTCAACTTATCAGGAAAACCACAATCTGTTTGTATTGATTTGAATAGGGGAAAAGGAGGGGGAAGCCTTCATTCTACTGCCAGCCATTTCACTTTAGAAAGAGCTAGGTCTTCAAACTTAGGTTCATATGAAGCCCAGGAACTGTGACTACATTTTTGGAAAGAATCATTTGCCTCCTATGTATCGTTTGGCCGGGAGGATGAGTTATCCACAAAATTTTGAGGTGATTTTCAGCTGTTCTCACTCTAATGAGATTGGTATGCCAGGAATGCGTGCTCTGTTTTGGTGTTTTCTGACAAATCTGACCCTTTTCTAAGACCCATCTATCAAAAACCGCAAACCTCATCCTCAAACAAGGTACATTTCTGTGGAGACGACAAAAATGCCTGCGTTTTAAAGTTTAAATGAAGTCTGTAGGTCAAAGTATGGCGAAGCAGTAGCAGTCAGAAAAAAGTGGATTTTTGTGGCTGATTTTTTCCTCTCCCCATTCATTTCTATGGGACTTTTTTTGCATGTTTTTTGCCCATAACTCTGTGAAAAATTAATGAATCTCTACCTTGAGTAGCACACGATTCCCAATGAAACCGCACATTTTGATATATTAATTGCAGGGGTCCTCCCAGCGGATTAGGCTGAATTAATCGGCGAAATGTTGTCCGGAAGATGGAGAATAATATGTGAAAGAGGCGCGAGCAACAACAATAGGTGCTCGGGCCCCTAGGCCCCGAGCCCCTAATAAGAAGCAGCAGTCACACCTGGATTAATCACTGTGTCCAATAATGAAAGACAGGAAATAAAGGCGCTGCCTTAAATTCAGGAAGTAGTGGGGCTGTACATAGAGCCCATTACTTTGAGCAATTTTATTTTATTTTTTTCCGGGGGGGGGGGGGTCATCCCACTTTGTAATTTTTTTGTTTGGTAATACTTGAGTTATTTATATTCTTTACATTTACCATGGTACAGGTGACATTTTATGTTTTGGCCTTTGAGTTTATTCAAAATAACATGGACACAACAAAATAACAAACACTTGACTTAAAAAAAATTGTTTAGATTAGTCGACTAATCGAAAAATTACTCGAAAGATTAATCATTAGAAAATTAGTTGTTAGTGGCAGCACTATTTGTATTTGCATAACATCGAAGTAAAACACTCCACTCTGAATTTAAAAATAACGAATAGTAATAAGAATACAACAGATTTAGTGATGCCACCCTTTTTTTTCTATGGTGATGACCTCTAACAGGCAGCACTGCCCACCAGGGGGCTTTGTCAAGGCGGTTCCACTTGTACAAACATTCCCGAGGTCAAGTATGCCAAGTTTCAAATTTGTTACAAAAAGTGCACAAGTTTTCACCTTAACTACTACACTAGTAATGGTGTGGTCATTTTTAACTTTATTTTACATTCTTCAGTTTTTGTTTTTTGATCACAGTATTTCTACGTAACCTTGTCAAGTTGGTCCAAAAGTCCAAACCATCAAAAAAATCTTTTCACTCTGTAGTTTGATCTGAAGCAAAACCACTTATGGTGAATGTTTACAATTATACATCATCTGTGACTTCTCATGTTTTGTTTTGGTTTTTTTTCCATCTCTGCTCTTAGTACTCAGCACTCGGCTATTGAAGTCGCAGTCTGCTGACAGCTTGTTGAATAGTGACATGGACACGGCGCCCCCTCAGGCCACTCCCAGCAACCACATCTGGCTTGACGGGATTGGGCAGAGGAGCAAAGACATGGACACAGCCTCATCCGCTCCCTCCAACCAAAACTCACCACAGACATATGACGCCTTCCTGTCATTACTCACTAATAAAGGTACCAAGACTTATTTCTGTCCTAGGTGTTCAAATATTCATTCATTCATTCAAGCTTTAGTAAGGACACAAAAACTAGGTCCATAGGATAAGATAAAAACATATGCAATAAAAAAGAAAAGAAGTAGCATAAATCCATATGTTACTTACACATAAAGGCTTTATCGCCAGTGAGACCACATTTTAGAATTTTTTTTTTTTTTTTTAAAGGTTATCTTACCTTAATCTAGGTCATTCCATACTTTAGACTCTAACAATTAATGACAGAGATTTTCTTGACTAAAAGTCATGTTGTAACTTTTAAGTCCAGGATGTGGCTACATCCTAAAGCTCTACTCTAAGTATTTTGTAGGTCTGACTTTACAGTTGTCAGGCTACAGTAAATGCCATCATTAGTCTGTGAACCTAAATCTCACTTAGTGTGTTGTTTTTCCCTGAACTGGGCTAAAAATTGAACTACGTAATATAGTGTTATTGACAATTTACAATTTCAATCACTTGTTCTGACTACAGGAACTGAAGCCAAAACATTCAAAAACACTCCTATATGCCACATACAACTGGAGAAACACATTCACAGTTAATATATCACAAAAAGCAGACAGGCTGCATTTAGAATTTTTACTGAGCCAGAAAGGTCTCCGGGGGGAAAATCATCCTGATTTTGTGATTTAGCCATTTCTTTATGATTGACAGAACACAGCTATGATGTCTTAAATTAAGTCAATATATTGCTCTAACTCTGAAAATTGTTTGCAATGTATTAATTTAAATATTTTTTGTCAACATCAAATAAAAGAACAAATATTCTTCTGTCATACATATTTCATCCTACCTCCCAACACCATCTGTGATTCTCCATCCCTCTAGTGGAGGAGTACAGTATTGGCTCAGCTACAGACCTGACTGAGACCAGCTCAGTGGTAGACGGTGACTGGACAATGGTGGACGAAAACTCCTCCACTTTGAGCCTGAGTCAGGCTGAGCTGGAGCACATCTCCATGGAATTAGCCAATAAAGGTCCACACAAGTCCCAGGTGCAGCTCAGGTGATGATCCTTATACACCTTAGTCACAGCAATGATCACCCTGTTAAAATATGTTAAAAATTAATAAATGAATGATTGAATCTGTACTGACATTGAGTTGAAGTGATGTTTTGTGCATTGTGTAGGTACCTCCTCCACATTTTCATGGAGGCAGGCTGTCTGGAGTGGTGCGTAGTCATTGGTTTGATTCTGCGGGATGCCAGTGTCATCAAGCAGGTGATCAGCTTCCTGGACAGCCCTGAAGTTCCTCCAGAAACAGTGCAGAGTGTCCAGAACGGCCTACTGGCTGTTGATGCATGGGCTTCTACTGACTGGTGGGTGTAACTTGCAACCTGTCCACATCCTGTGATAAGATGAGGATGGTCCAAAAAAGCAGTGAAATAAATTCAATTAATGTTAAAGTTTAATCTGAGCCTAATATAGAGTATATGATAGGCCTGTAACGGTACACAAAATTTTTGGTTCGGTACGTTTTCAGTTTTGAAAGCCACGGTTCTTTTTTTTTTTTTTTTTCGGTTCAGTACGGGAAGAAAGAAAACCCCTCAAAATGTTTTTAATGCATTTATGAATTTTTTAACATTTCTCCCCAAATTTTTGGAGACAATAGAATATAGAAAAACAGGAATAATATTATTCTGCTGCTATAAATCAAATAGAAAATAAAATAAATAAAATATTACTAAATGTATTTTGAACTTTGTATTTGAACTTTGTATTTTTGTATTTTGTATTGCACTTTTCCCTGGCAGGTAGTTTTGAACAAACAAAAATCTAATCACAGTTCTGTCAGTTCACATTCTGCATAAAAATAACAACAAAAAAATTCCACATCAAGTGCAACATTAAGAAGAGGACAAACTCATATTCTCTTTTAACAAACTGAAGAGCAACATTGACAACAAAATTAACCAAATTATTTATTTTAGGATAGTGAACAAACTGTTTAGGCCACTTTGTGTATTTGTGTCTGTGTGTGCAGGGTGTGATTTGTCAAAAATACAGAGGGGGGATGTGTTGGGGTTTTTTTTGTCGCAGCCGGGGATGGGGTGGGGGGTGTGGTCCGTAACTAACGCTGGCGTGAAACGAAAGTGAAATTTTACATACTTTCAACGTCCAACTCCCGGATTCTATTCCTCTGTTATACAGCGTGTGTGTGTTAAGAGAGAGACAGACAGAGAGAGAGCAGGTGTTTTAGAACTACCATAGTTCATAGGTCCCAAACAGCGTTCGTCTTATCTTCTTTTTCCTCATTGTTGTCTTTCACCGGGAACCTGAACTGATCTCAAACGGGACTGTAATGATGGCGGAGGGTCTTCAATCTTTTCCTTCCAGGTTGACATCATATTTGTTGGTTGTTTTTTTTTAACCTTAGATCATCTGCTATTTCATATTTCAGGTCAATGTGCGCTCCTTCAATATGTCCATGTGGAACTTGGCGGATTTAAAGTTCCGCATCGAACAACGTCTTCTGTCCCTTTTTCTTTTTCTCAACGTACTGTGCCGTTTCAGTACAGCTGTGTACCGAACCGAACAGGTGCATACCGAAACGGTTCGGTATGTGTACTGTTACAGGCCTAGTATATGACACTATCTGTAGGCACTCAGGTGACATGTACTATATAGGGAAACACTGATATATCTGTCAGACATTGGTATCAGTCAATATTTGTTGATATTAGTTTCTGTCAGTGTCAGCCTATAAGATTTCTTTTCACAGCACTGACAGATATTTATCAGTTATATCAAGTTTTTTTGTTTTTGTTTTTTTTTTTTTCAGAAATGTTTGAATCTGTGTTTAAAGGACTGAAGGACTTCATAACTAACGATTTTTATAGTTGCATAATGAAATGTTCATTGGTGAAGTGGAACAAATAACAACCAAAACAAAATATAGAAACAGAAAGTAATCAGTGTCAGCATCAGGTGTCAGCTAAAATATAATTTAAATATTTATATCAGTATTAGCCAAGAATTTGGACTGCACTTGGTGCAGCACTGGTGCTATGTACAGTAAATAATGACAGATTTCTCTGAATCTAAACATTGGGGATGTTTGATATAATGTGAGTACACAAGTCCATAAGATGCTAAATGAATCACAGGTAGTGGTCAAGTCCTTATATCCATCTCATCTCTCTTTAGCCAGGGATACAAACCGTTTCTGAACCTGATCCAGCCACAGCTGCAGCAGCTCATGGAGTCAACAGCTGAGCAGGTGCAGCCCGAGGCCTTCCAGCCCATCAGTCCCAACTCCAAGCTGGGTGGCTCAGAGGGGCTGGGGGGCACTCCGTTGACGCGGCCCGAGGACAGTAGAGGAGTGGTGTCTCCACTGGGCCTGGCCCTGCCTTCCCTGGAACCTGCGGGAGGGTTTTCCCGACCTCCATCTGAGGACTGTCCAGCTGAACAGACAGAGGAGCAGGGAGAGGAGGAGGGGGCTTACGACTGCACCTTGTCCTGAACTGTCCTGGACCCTCTACAGAAGCAGATGCTGACTGGAAATGTACTTTATTTTAGTGTGTGTGTGTGTGTGTGTGTGTGTGTGTGTGTGTGTGTGTGCACAGAAAGTACCTTTCCTGCAGGTTGTTACTTCAGTCAGTATTAGCCACTCTTGTGTTGACTATAGAGACCTGTGGTCACAGAGGGATAAACCACAGCACAACCAGCAGCAGGCTGCAGTGCCATTCATTCATATGTCTGTGTCTACATGTTCTTCTGGAGACAAAGGTTTGGACTTCTTCACATCTGGCTGTAGTTTCAAATGTCTTTGGCAAATTCAGCTGGATGTAGGGCCAGGCAATATGGCTTAAAGGTCCAAATCAGGTATCAATAATCATCGTGATAAATGTGAAGTGTCATTATTTCTTTTAAGTTGAAAGAGTAATTTTTGAGCCTGAATGAAACCCAGAGTTATTCAGTGGTTTTAAATGATTTGTAAAACACAAAGCAACACTGAAAATAAAAAATGCAGTGCGACAAAACAATATAAGAGACATATCAAGATGAAAACAACATGAATGAAGTAACAAAAAAAAACATGAGGCAAAAATGTTGTAAGACGTATCAAGAAAAACAATGAAAAAGGCAGCATAAAACAGCAAACAAGCCAAAATCAATGTAAAAGATAAAAAAAACCATGTGAAAGTACACTGTAGTCCCTCTACTTGTTCTTCACAAGATGCGAGCACTTTTTCTGTCCTCAGTCCAGATCACTGTCGACACGTCCTCTGGTTAAAAACATCTGATCATGGCATCATGCTACGTCTCAAAGTTAAATGTTAAAAAAAGCTCTAGTCATGAACCATCCACAAGATTGCAGGATGTGCTGCGGTGTGTCACACAAGGTGTTTCATATTTTCATACCTCACAATTTAAAACTTTTTTGTGATAACCTTTTTTCAGTTACGGTGTACAAGATAATTTTTCTCAGTGATACTGTGTCCGTCTCGAGTCTGAGCCAGTCACTTACCAGACGTCCAGACAGACTGAGCAGATCAGAGATGAACTGGACAGATTTAGAGGCTGCAGTGCAGTGACAGGGTTTCAAACAAAAGGACACTTGCAACAAAAAAAACTTTAGGATGATTTACGCAGCTTTTTAACACAGCTTCATTTTGAGAGCTCTGACATGAGAGCCACAGGTGTGTGTTAGCCATCCAACAATGGAAACATGTTATCTTTTCTTATTGCTACTTTCTCATTGATCAATATGAAAGTATCACTTTAAATTGTGAATGAACCTGATGTCATCCTGGCCTTGGCTGTGCTTCGATCGTCCACTCCCGCATTCCCAGTCAGTCTCCCTGTAACATAAGTATCACAATGCTACAGATGACAGAATTTCACCATTTGTGTGTGAATCTAACACATTATATTGTGTCCATGTGTGTGTTGAGATTTCATCCCACAGAGCTCATTTTATTGTATTGCTTATCTTATTTATTGACCTGCTCTAGCTGAGTGCTCCTTTCTGAGTGGTGACATGCTCCCCTGCTTTAGTTAATCCAACGTGTGTATTGGCTCCAAGCACTAAAAGGTGTATCACATATATGTCAGTATTATATTGTGCAATGTATTGAAATGTTACTCAGCTTTATTTTTGTGTTGCTCAGTTTTTACCACTTTATGTTTGTTTTTCTTCCCCTGATCTGATTTGCTTGCTTTTACTTTTCCTCATAGACCAAATTCTATTTTCTAAATGAATTGTTCATTTGTCTGTTTGTACAAGATGAGCTCAGTGTTGGTACAGATGAAATTATTTAGATTTTTTTTAATGAATTGTCTGTATTGTTTGAGTACTTGCTACTCAAGAAAGGGCAAAAAAGAAACCAAGCCCAGGGCCCTGTGTTGCTGTGGGTTCATGTACCGGTGGCGACTCAGAACGAGCCTACAGCTCCACTACGCTGCTCCGCTGTAAGCTTTACTTGACTTGAAAATAATTTGAACTTTGACAAAACCAAAGACTTTTTCGTCCAGAGGCCTTGTGTTTTGCTTTGACCGAGCGCTTGAGTCCTTATGCAGAGGGAGCAAAACCTCACACACACACACACTCTGTCACACTCTTCTCAGCAAAACAACCATTGAAGCTTCAAACTGGTGATGGCGCGTAAGACAATTTCCTACGGAAATGTATCTTTTTCTGTTAGTTCTTCTTTGTATGTGAGCAGGCCAGTGTGTCCCATCCTCATGTACAATTTTAAAGTATCGCCTTTTCCATGACTCACAGGAGCAAGCAGACATCCTCAATGCAGTGTAAAGATATTCTCTTGTACAATTGTCTTTTCTACTTATGTGTGGTTTTTCTACTCATTTTTTTCCCTTGTACATAAAAGATCAATAAATTATTTTTAAAAATGATTGGTGGATACAACTCGTTTCAGCTCAGTTTTTTAATTATTTGAACAGTGTTGGAACAACGGTGTTGCCAACTGAAATCTGCACTCTGTATTTCTGTATGTCTGTATTTATTACTTGTCTTTTGTAAAGCACTTTAAATCAACCAGTGTATGAAACAAGTGAAAAAGTAGGCGGAGCTTACTAATACCCCCGCATGGTCACACAGCACTTTGCCTGTTCTGCTCACTGATACCCTGCCTACTCAGGAATTCATTTTGAGTCTTAACTTTCAATATTTTCAAAAACTTTTCAAAAATTTCTAACAAATCTACTGCACCTCTCCTAGTGGTAAAGAATGTAGTCATATCAGACAACCATCCTCAAAGAGCCAGGGCCTGCTCAAGGTTTCTGCCTGTTAAAAGGAACTTTTTCCTTGCCACGGTCACCAAGTGTTTGCTCCTGGAGGATTCTGTTGGATTCTGTAACCCAGCAGACAATTAAGAGTCTGGTTTAGACCAGCTCTTAATGTAAAGTGTCATGAGATAACTTTTGTTAGGATGTGACGCTATATAAATAAATTTGATTGATTGTTCAATTTGAAAAGAATCGGGTGAAGAGTGTCCAAGTAATGGGATGGACAAAAATCTCGGCCGGACGGATGGATGGAAGGACAGACAGAATTCCTGGTTTAAGATAGATAGATAGAAAATAACAATAATAACTATACAATTTCCACACGCGGAAATCATGGGGGGGGGTGGGGGGGGGGCACGATGTTGGTTCTCTTCCGAGGTCGTTCACAACAACAGGTCCCGCTCGCAATCGCAAGGTCATGTCCACATCCAGGCCGAAGTAGCACACAGTCGAGGCAAATTTCCACTAGATGGCACTATGAATTGGATTCAATATCGCTGTCATTTCGTTTGAGGCAGGAGCAACATCAACCAGGTCAAGTTTGGTGGTGATCGGACAAAAAATGACAGCGTTACCATGTGGGACCACTAGGTGGCACTTTGGGCCAGATTCAGTGTTTTGCTCAGGGCGGGAACAACATTAACCACGTCAACTTTGGTCGTGATCGGACAAAAATGACCGAGTTACCGTGCAGGACCACTAGGTGGCAGTGCTCAGCCAGATTCAGTATTATTTCACTCAGGGCAGGACTAACATCAACCAGATCAAGTTTGGTCGTGATTGGACAAAAATGACCGAGTTACTGTGCAGGACCACTAGGTGGCAGTATCAGCCTAATTTAGTATCATTTCATTCAAGTCTGGACCATCAACGAGTATTCATTCAGTCAGTATTTACTGACTGAATGAATACTCAGTCACCCCTGAGCCCCCCTTCGTAAAACCACCCCCCTTCGTAAAACCTACCTATGCCCCTGCACCAATGTAATTTGACTCCAGTGACCCTTAGTAGACCTGTCGTTGCCACGGTGACGTTCAGGCTGTTTGGGAGAAGTGTGCTCAGAAGGCAGAGAGAGCTCTGGAATAGGTCCCAAACAGCTGCTCATTATGGAAACACCGTAAAAGATAGTTGAAAACTACAATGATCGTGACTGGCAGGAAGAGCTGTGGAACACAAAGATGTAATTTTCTTGCTTGTACTGTGAGAAATGATCAAATTACAGCAGTGTAAGTCAGTCAACTTATTAGGAGAAGAACGATCCGTTTGTAATTATTTGAATAGGAGCCCAGGAGGGATGTGCCCCCATACTACTGCCTGCCATTTCACTTTAGAAAGAGCTAGGTCTTCAAACATAGGTTCATATGAATCCCAGGAACCGTGGCTACATTTTTGGAAAAATCATTTGCTTCCTATGTATTGTTTGGCCGGGAGGGTGAGTTATCCAGAAAATTTTGAGGTGGTTTTTCTGGTCTTTCTCACACTGCCAAGACAGGAATGTCAGGAATCCATGCTCTGTTTTCCTGTGATCTGACAAATTTGACACTTTTCTAAGACCCATCCATCAAAAACTGTAAACCTCATCCTCATACAAGGTACATTCCTGTGGAGATGACAAAAATGCCTGTGTTTTAAAGTTTAAATAAAGTCTGTAGATGAAAGTATGGCGAAGCAGTAGTGGTCAGAAAAAAGACAACTTTGTTGTCGTTCCCGTAGAAAATGAGTGTTTTTTTTTGTTTTTTTTTTGCATTCTTGTGTGAAAACCGTAAGTGATATCATTACCACGTGACCACACAGATCATTTTTGGGCCAAGCCAAAAATTTCTGTGTTGACAGAATATTTTTAGGACGAATCGTTTGGAAATGGTAGCCTCTTGAAAATGGCCCCATTCATTTTGGATGGAGAAATTTGACCGGTTTTTCGCAATTTTAACAAAACCCATGCATCGGAATGTCAAGCCATATACATAGCACATCTTTCAAGACCAGGCTGCACATTTTTGTAATTACATGTTTTGGTCTATTTCCAATGGTTTGGGCCGCACTGATCGGCGAAAATTTGTCCGGAAGATGGGGAATAACTAGACAATTTCCACACACAGAAATTGTGAGAGGGGGTCGGGGGGGCACGTCGGTTCGACATTGCCACAGACTTCATGGTCAGAGGGGAATTATGGGTTCTGAACTCCCATTCATTTTATATGGACAAACTGTGTGTTAAAGTTTGGTGTCTGACGGACGTCACCATCAGCTGATGCTGATCACCTGACACCTGAGCTTCAGCTTTCTGTGTTCTATACTCTGTCTGCAGCTGAGAATTGAAGAGCTGTGTCTGTGTGTATAAGAGAGAATCAGATATACTGCAGGTCTAAGACCCACAATGCTGCACGCATGAACGCTGTGGCTGGGTGCTCCGTCGTTAGGTGCCTTGTTTTTGTGTTTGTTTTGGCTATGTGCGTGTACTGTGTGAGAATGCGAACCAACTTCTACAACCGGGACAATGTTCTGGAAATAGGATCACACAGCGGGCAGATGGTTACAGCCGAGTTTATCCGCTCCCATAACATCCCGGCAGAGATCGCCAGGAGCCCTGGTGCTCTGTGGATCGTCATCCCAGGAGGGAAGAGACCGAAGTGTCGTAGCGAGAGGAGAAAGTGCGGCAGCAGAGCTGGTGCGCGAGCAAGGCTACCAAGGAGCCCATACAAACCACCACTTCCCAGTGTTTTCCTTGCAAATACAAGATCCCTTGCAAATAAGATGGATGAACTGAGGCTGTAGGTTTCCACTAACAACACAGTGAGGGACTGCTGCGCACTGATCTTCACGGAAACCTGGCTCCATTCATCTATTGCGGATGCAGCCATTGAGTTAGCCGGCTGCACACTACACCGACGGGACAGAACTGTGAACTCCGGTAAGACCAGAGGAGGGGGGTTGTGTGTTTACATAAACAATAGTTGGTGCACTGACTCTAAGACCATGAGCAGCCACTGTTTTCCAGATCTGGAGTACATGACTGTTAGATGTAGGCCCTTTTACCTGCCTTGGGAGTTTACAGCTGTCATTATCACTGCTGTGTATATACCACCGGATGTGAATTCTAACTCAGCCCTCGGACTGTTACATGATATTGTTAACAGTCAGCAGAATATGTATCCTGAAGGTGTTCACATTATAGCAGGGGATCTGACCCATGTTGACTTAGAAGCAGTGCTCCCCAAATTACATCAGCATGTCAAATGTGCCACTAGGAGAGAAAATATACTAGACAAAGTGTACTCTAACATCAATATGGGTTTTAGGGCTAAGAACTTACCACACCTGGGTCAGTCAGACCACGTGTCACTGCTTTTAATACACCCCCCTCCGGAGAAGTGCTTCTATCACATCCAGAACTGTTAAGCCTGAAGGAGCATCTCAGAAACTGCAGGACTGCTTTGAGGCAACAAACTGGAAAGTGTTTGAACATCAGGACCTGGAGCAGTTTACCACAGCAGTTTTGGATTATATAGAGTTATGCACAGACACCATCACTGTGGACAGGCACATCCAGGTTTATCCCAACAGAAAGCCCTGGATGACTAAAGAGGTGCAATGCCTGCTCAGGATGAGGAATAGCGCCTTCAGGTCTGGTGACAGGGAGCTGTACAGCATTGCCAGGGCCAACCTGAAGAGGGGAATCAGAGAAGCAAAAGCCACATACAGGAAGAGGATAGAGGACTGCTTCAGGACCAATGACTCCAGGCAGGTGTGGCAAGGGGTCCAACATTTAACAAACTACAGACCCAGCAGCCTGTCAGCTGATGATGGTGGTGCCTCACTGGCGAAGCAGCTGAGCTATGCTCGCTTTGAGAGACAGCCTCACCACATCCACCAGCCCACTGTGGCAACAACTTCACAGTGGAGGAGCACCAAGTGAGGCGAACACTGAGTACTGTGAACCCAAGAAAAGCTGTGGGTCCTGATGGTGTCTCCGGACAAGTGCTACAGGACTGTGCAGCTCAGCTGGCTGGTGTCTTTACTAAGATTTTTAACCAGTCCCTGAGTCAGGCCATCATCCCTCCCTGCCTGAAGTCTTCCATCATTGTCCCACTCCCCAAGAACAACACCATCAGCAGTTTAAATGACTACCATCCAGTGGCAATTACACCTATCATCATGAAGTGCTTTGAGAAACTGGTCCGGACCCACATCACTTCCAGTCTACACCCTGGATTTGACTCCCACCAGTTCGCCTACAGGGCTAACAGGTCCACAGAGGACACCACAGCCACAGTCCTGCACACTGCTCTATCCCAATTGGAGCAGCGGGGCAGCTATGTGCGGCTCCTCTTTGTGGACTTCAGCTCGGCATTTAATACAATCCTCCCTGACAGACTGGTGTCAAAACTGTCCCACCTGGGAATATCGGACTCTATCTGCCTCTGGATCAGGGACTTTTTGACAAATCGCTCCCAGAGTAGGTTCCCATGTCTCCTCAGCCATCAGCCTCAGCACCAGCTCCCCTCAGGGCTGTGTGCTGAGCCCCCTACTCTACACCCTCTACACACATTACTGCACCCCATCACACCTCAGCAACAGCATCATCAAGTTTGCTGATGATACCACTGTGGTAGGGCTCATCTCTGGAGGGGATGGGTCCGCTTACTGGGTGGAACGGCTGTTGGTGTGGTGCAAGGACAACAACCTGATCCTGAACACCACCACCACTAAGGAGATGGTCTTAGACTTCCGGAGGAGAAAAACAGACATTAAGCCCTTGTTTATTGGTGGGGACTGTGTGGAGAGGGTCTCCAACTTCCGATTCCTGGGCGTGCACATCGAGGATTACCTGACCTAGAGCGCCAATACCAGAGCCATCATTAAAAAGGCACAGCAGAAACTTATTTTTTGAGGACTCTCAGGAATAACCATCTCTCCCAGAATCTATTCATGTCTTTTTATTGATGCACCATACAAAGCATCCTAACATACTGTATCTGTGTGTGGTATTGGAGCTGTACAGCAGCGAACAGGAAGGCACTCCAAAGGGTCATCACCATGGCCCAGAAGACCACCGGCTGCCCCCTTCTTTCCCTGGAGGTCCTCTACAGTTCACACTGTCTCAGGAGGGTGCGGAATATTACCAGGGATGCAACGCACCCTGGCTTTCCACTTTTTCAACTTTTACCCTCTGGCAGATGTTTCCGAACACTAAAGGCCAACACAAACCGTATGAAAAACAGTTTTTATCCCAGGGCCATAATTGCACTGAATACTGCTGGACATTAATAAATTGTGTGGAATGCTGAATGTTGTCCATTCATGGTATGGTATGTTTTATGTCTCTTTTATACTTCTAGTAACACTCTTTTGTTTTATGCTGCATTTTAGATATTTATGTCATCAGAGTTTTCTTTTCATATTTTAGTTTTTATACTCTTTTATATACATTATTTATACTTTTTTTATGGCACCTAGGACGATTGCACTTTTTAATTCCGTTGTACCTGTACAATGACAATAAAGACATTCTATTCTATTCTATTCTAGTTTGAATCAGTTTATTCTATCAGTAATAGGAGGAGAAGAAGCAGTAGAAGTAGTGGTAATAGTAATAGTAGTAACAGTAGCAAGAGTAGTAGTAGTAGATGTAATAGTATTAGTACTAGTAGTAGTAGAAGTAGTAGCAGTAGTAGTAATAGTAGTAGTAGTAGTAGAAGTAGTAACTTTGTTGTCGTTCCCAAATGTTTTGTTTTTTGTTTTTTTTTGCAAAAGGAGTAGTAGTAGTAGTAGTAGTAGTAATAGTATTAGTATTAGTACTAGTAGAAGTAGTAGCAGTAGTCGTAATAGTAGTAGTAGTAGTATTTTTAGTAGTAGTAGTAGTAATAAAAGTAGCAATAGTGGTAGTAGTAGTAATATTAGTAGTAGTAGAAGTAGTATTTTTAGTAGTAGCAGAAGAAGTATTAGTAGGATTAGTAGTATTATTATTATTAGTTGTAGTACTAGTAGTAGTAGTAGTAATAGTAGAAGTAGTATTAGTAGTAGTAGTACTAGTAGTAGAAGTAGTGGTAGCAGTACTGTCACACACACACAGCGTTGCTAGGGACTCTACAGGCTTGCTGTGGGAGGAGAAACATGTCACACTGATTAGGTTTATTGGACACACCTGGGACACAGAGCAGAGCTGCCGTTACTGTGGAGATGGTCAGTGCGCCACTGAGACACAAAGACAAAAGTGGATTTCAGCCTCTGAAATGCGCCAGAACAGGTCCCGAACAACTGCTAATTACAGGAAAACCGTGAAAATCGAAAAAATCATGAGTGTCAGACAGACCTGGGGAAATCACAGATGTAGTTTTTTTCTTGTACTGTGAGAAATGACTGAGTTAGGGCAGTGTAAAAACAGTCAACTGTCCAAGACAAGAAGGAATCCGTTACAACGGGGAGTTAATGGGAGGAAAGAAGGGACTTGCCTCCAAACTCCTGCCTGCCATTTCACGTTAGAAAGAGCTAGGTCTTCAAATATGGGTTCATTTGAAGCCCAGGAACCATGACTACATTTTTGGAAAATATCATTCACCTGCGATGTATCGTTTGGTCGGGAGGGTGAGTTATTCAGAGAATTTTTAGTTGAATTTTCACTGCTCTTACACTCGTGTTATGACATCACACATTCTGAGGAAATTTGGACAATTTTCACTCAACCCAGGGGTTTTTGAAGACTCACCTATTGAAAACTGTAAACCCCATCCTCCTACCAAGTACATTTGTGCGGAGAGGACAAAAATGCCTGTGTTTTAAAGTTTAAATGAGGCCTGTAGATGAAAGTATGGCAAAGTAGTAGTGGCCAGAAGAAAGTGGACTTTTCTGGCTGATTTTTTCCTCTTCCCATTCATTTCTATGGGACTTTTTTTGCATGTTTTTCACAAATAACTCTAAGAAAAATTTGCAAATCTCTACAAAAGTACACAGCACACTATTCCCAATGAAACCGCACGTGTTCATGTATAATTTGCAGGGGTCTTCACAACGCCCTAGGCCCTATTAACGGACAAAAATGTGGCGGAAGATGAAAAATAAGTATAAACGCACGGAAGGATTGCTTTGCAATGGGGGAGAGGGGCTCGTGTCAATGCCTGAGCCCCTAATAAACGCGTGGAAGAACAATAGGTGCTCGGGCCATGTATTGCCCCGAGCCCCTAATAATAATAAATGCGGGGAAGAACAAAAGGTGCTCCTGTCGATGCCCGAGCCCCTAATCAACGCATGGAAGAACAATAGAGGCTCATGTCGATGCCCGAGCACCTAATAATCACGCGGAAGAACAATAAGTGCTCGTGTCGATGTCCGAGCCCCTAATAACAATAATACTAACATCAAACTTGCCTTGCCTAAATCAGAACTGGAAATACGATTCAACGTGGTTTCATTCATACTCAAACTTTCCATCAGTGACACTTGCTAATATGATTGGTGATGAATATTTGGAAGTTCTGGGTTCTGGGGAGACACCATATTTCTCTAACACGGGGGTGTCAAACATAAGGCCCATGGGCCAAAACTGGTCTGGTTTGGTCCAATGTGGCCCAGTGGGATACATTTGTGAAATGCAAAACTTACACTGAAGATATTAAATAGTCAAGGATGTTAAGCTTATTTTAGCTCAGGTTCCACATACAGACCAATTAAGGTGTGTCGGACCAGTAAAATACTATCATAATAGCCTGTGAGTAATGAAAACTCCAAATTCTTTTCTTTGTTGTAGTGTAAAAAAAAATACATGAAAATGTTTACATTTACAAACTACTTTCACAAAAAAGCGAATAACATGAATGTATAGTCTGAAATGTTTTAAGAAAAAAAAGTGCAATTTTTACAATATTCTGCGTGTTGATAAATGTTTTATGACTTCACTGTGATTCCCTGTGATCTGTAAGTTGTAATGCACATGTAATTTAAAATTAAATTGCACTTATTTTTCTTAATAAATTTTAGGTTGTTCATGGTTGTTCATGTTAATTGCATTTTTTTAAAGGATAGTTTGTACAAGTAAACATTTTCATAATGTAATTTTACTTTTTTCACAATCAAACTAAGAGAAAAAATTTGGAATTGTCATTATTTATGGGTTACGTTATTATTTTTCTGGTCTGGCCCAATTTAATGCTGAATGTGACTCCTGAACTAAAATGAGTTTATACCCTTGCTCTAAAGGGTCTGAAAAAGTTTGGGAGCCTCAGTTTTAGACTATGATGCATTGCTTAAGATTAAACTACCAAAAGTATTTTTTAAAAATGCGATTGAGGTCAACATGAAACATGTACAACAGTAACAAGTAACAAACATGAATCCAAACATGATCAGACAAAATAGTACAACACTGCAGTAATTACTCCATACTTTTCCTCTTCCACCACTAGTTATTTCTAATGTGATCAGTGAAATTCTCCATAAAAAGGGACAAAACAACCAGTTAATTGTAATAAGCATTTTAATAGCTGTAGAAGTGCTAATTGAATTCAAGCTCTTTGCATCATGTAAAATCATCTCATTAATTCAGGAGGAAGATACCCTGTAAACCAGATCAGTTCCAAAACTCACAACTGTCAGAGCAATCATTTAAATACCAACTAAAGAACAAAAGGTTATTCAATTAATAATAATAATAATAATAATAATAATAATAATAATAATAAAAAGAGCAAAAACAGCAAGTCAAAGAACAAAGGTCACTGTTAAATGACAAAAATGATTAGTCTGATTTGAAAACAAACGGCAGGACAAAGAAATGAAACGGTTACAGAAATAGTGCCAGGTCAAAGCAGTGAACAGTTAAAACCACATCTTTCAACACTAAGACCTTTATGCCACTGTGTTTCCCAGATTATTTTAGTTCAAGTACTTGTTTCTCAAACTAATGTTAAAATATTCCATTGGACTCCTTGACTAACTGTTTCATGTGATAAAGCAAACATCCAAGAGCAAGAAGAACAGAAATCCCCAACCCCCCCCCACCCCGAAAAACAAAAAACAAAACAAAAAAAACACACTATGCAGAGCTCTGTTTAAACATTAATAGATCAAGTTAGACTTAAATTCACTTTAAGCAGCGCTTAGTTACAGTTTTAGTCCAACACTGGGAGCACCAACAGTAAGAACATGTCTCTTCCTGTACACCTGTATGATCTCAAGTCCAGCCTGTTTCCACTTTGTCAAGCACATACATTTTCCGCAGCTTTTATCCCATTGAATGCATGAATGAATAATCTGCCATGTCTCAGCCGCACCCTGAAATGGTCAGAAATGCAAATTTGCTGAATGTTAAACAGTAAAGTTGTATTTTGTTACAATTTTGCTAATGTTGCAAAAAAAAAAAAAAAAAAAAAAATCTGTTATTATACCACTTTAGTCTCTACAAAAATACTCATTTACATTTGTTAATAAAGCTTTTTCTCCCATTGACACTTTGGATCGTTTAATCTCCTGTCACACAGCAGCACACAGAAGAAACAAAACTAAAAAAATAAACACTCTACTCATCACAGTCCAGATCCGTCTGGCCTAAACAGCATAATCTGATATGTTTTAGCAGTGATATGATTTTGAGAAATCAGATTAACACCTGGATTTCTTCCAAGTACTCCAATGTCTTCCTGCATGTATACAGGTTAATCTGATTTATTTTGTTCTTTTAAATCTGAACGTGTAAACACAATTAAAATCGTAGAAAATGGAAGTTACGTACTCAAATGTGAGCAGAAGACAATAACAGGAAGTTTGATTCATCACCATGTTGCAGTTGTGTTCAAATAGCAATAGCAATTTAAAAATGAGAATAAAGCTCAAAATCCTTATAACAGTTTTAATTTCTGCAATGCAGTGTCTGTATTTTTCTTTACAAACTCAAAACTGTATTGTATAAACTGAAAAATCTTTAGGATTTAGCATTCTTGTGACTCAATATACTAATATTTAGTTGTACAGCCCGTGTTTCACATCTTCGTTGCATGGAGTTGACCAGATTTTGGCACCCGTGAACAGGTATTCCAGCCCAGGGTGATTTGTTAACATTCCACAATTCCTCTGCATTTCTTGGTTTTGCCCCAGAAACAGCATTTCTGATATCACCTCACAACTTTTCTATTAGAATAAGGTCTGGGGATATGGTTGGCCACTCCATAACTTAATTTTTTTGGTTTGGAACCAAGATGCTGTTTGCTTAAGCCTCAGTCACAAATGCCATTACAAACAGCTACGAACGATTTATGGACCATTTCCTACGACCTTCTCAAGGCGACCGTATAAGAATGGTGTGCTCATGGAGTGTTCATGGACCGTTCCTAAGTTCGTAGCCAGGTCCAAGATTTCCTATGAACGCAGTACGAAACCCCCTTTCACATGACGAAACTACGTAAGTACGTAAGAACAACACAACGTTTGTGGATTAGGAGGCCTTTTCCAGGACCCACATGTTCCTGTGGTGGCCACAAGTAGATCTCAAGAACACATTACAGCGTTATTATGGGTCCCTTACACAGTGTTCTTAAGGTGGACGTAAGGTGTTTATAGGCGGTAGTGCAACATTCATGGCGGTGTTAGAGAGGTCGAATACAAACTGTCAAGACGGAGTGAATGACTGGACTCAAACGCACGGTGCAGAACATATAAAGAATAAAGTGTTTTATTAACAGAAAAATAAGCTTGAGACTGGAAAACCACTCAGAGACATCCACCAAGACAGATCTGTGTCCCCCCCAATCACCACCAAAATTTAATCATTTGTTCCTTGGGCCAGTATCAACATTTCCTGAAAATTTCCTGAAAATCCATCCACAACTTTTTGAGTTATCTTGTTAACAAACACGCAAACACACAAAGCAAAGTGATCACAATACCTCCTGGCGGAGGTAAAAACAACATCAAACCTGCAGAGAGATAATGCACAGTACACAGTACCTGGGTGATGAGGATCAGGCTGATGGAGAGAATGTGCATGATGGATGGTTAGTGTTTCTAACCGTTTTATTCTTAAACCTTCTACTTCAAATTTCTTTATTTGATGTCTTATTCTGACTCCTAATTTCTAACAGTACAGGTCAGGTCACAGGACTGCTGTTTCAGCACCATGGACAGCGCACAATCCCAAACACAGAAAACGCACATTCTACAACATTTTTTATATATATAAAAAAAAAAGCTTAATGTAGTTTAATGTCTGTAAAGAGCATCAATAATCACCAAATTATGCATGGAGATCTCTAACGCTGGGATAGGCTCCAGCGCCTCTGCGACCGTCTGGAGGATAAACCGGTTCAGAAAATGAATGAATGAACTATGTTAAGTTTTTTGCAGAGGTGCAAGTGGACGTGACTACAGATGTCCACAAGAACTTTGGTGGACATCACCAGATCACTGTTCTGGGGCATTGAACTACGTTGAGCTGTTTTTTATGTTAAGCGCTTTAGAATGTCCCTCTTCTTCCGCTGCTGTCGGACAGAAAAAGCCAAAACAGCTGCTGGATCTTCCTCTTCTTCATGTTGTAGCTGTAGAAGTTTCAGTCTTGTGGACATTATTACCATCTTCAATGCAATGATCATGAAACAGGATGGCGTACACAGCCACTGTCTATATACCGATCTAAATATTCTGAAACAGCATAAGATCTTCCTACCATCAACTTGAGAGCATGATGAGTTTCACATAGGGCTGACGTACATTCACCTTATGGCAAAATAATTTGTTAAGTGGCCGTAGATCTGACGTAGGAAGACTGTGACAACTGTACGGTGTTCGAACAACACAAAATCACGTTATTTTCTCACGGAGGCCTCAAGTTAGTCTTGCGGCAGCCATGCGACTTCATAAGATGGCCATTAGAAACTACTGCTCCCTCCATGAATGTCTACAAATGCCAGCACTTGTACGAACTGTGGGATTCGTACGAACCCATCGTTCGTAAGAAGCTTTGTGACTGAGGCTTTACTGGTGTGTTTGGGGTCACTGTCTTGCTGAAACACCCATTTCAGGGGCAAAGGCAACATGACCTCTTCAAGTATTTTGGCATATGCAAACTGATCCATTATCCCAGGTATATGATAAATAGACCCAACACCATAGTATGGAAACATCCCTATTTCATGATGCTTGCACCACCATGTTTCACTGTCTTCAGAATGGACTGTGGCTTGAATTCAGTGTTTGGGGGTCTTCTGACAAACTGTCTGTTTGATCATTTGTCCCTTGGACCCAAAAGAACAATCTTACTTTTATCAGTTCACAAAATGTTTCTCCATTTCTCTTTGGGCAGGCTTATGTGTTCTTTGGCAAATTGTATGTTAACCCCACAAATGTAATAACTGCCATAAATGTAATAAACCAAAAATGTAATTAAAGCTGCAAGCAGCATTGGGCGGGACCTCACACCGGGCGATCTGCCTCCCGCGCGATCCGCCTCCCGCGTTATCTGCCTACCCCGCGATCCACCTCCCGTGACCGTCGACACCTCAGCTCCACTCACACCTCTCCGTCCCCATACTAGTTCCCACCCTTTAGTGTCTGTCCTCCTTACATCTGTACAGAACACCAGCGACCCTCTGCTGAAACCACCATCACCTTTAAATGAGACTTTTATTTTGGAAACCCTACTGTGTGTATGTGCATTTGTTTTGTATGTCAGAGAAAGAATCAGTTTGAAAAATGAATTGAAATTGTATGAATGACTGAGCATAAAAGTGAGGATTTATCACATTTAAGGCTTTTATTGTGGAAAAACCCTATTGTGTGAGGATGTGTGTCTGTGAGAAAGAGTACTTTTGAATGAAGAAACATTGTACAAACAGTTGAGCGTTTGGTCATAAAAATGAAAAGAAGTTATGTAATAGACAATATATATTATTTTTAACAGGGGTTTTATTTAGAAAAAATGTATTACGTGTACTCTGTAATGTGTGGAAAATGTCAAATATCCACAATACAATGCAGTAAAACCTGGTTTAAAATGAATGGAGGGATGAATGAAAAAAAAAAAAAAAAAAAAAGCTGCAAGCAGCATTGGGCGGGACCTCGCACCGGGCGATCCGCCTCCCCCGCGATCCGCCTACCGTGACCATCGACAGCTGAGTTCCAGTCACAGCTCTCCATCCCGATACCAGTTCCCACCCTTTAGTGTCTGTCCTCCTTACATCCCTACAGAACACCAGCGACCCTCTGCTAAAACCACCATCACCTTTAAATGACACTTTTATTTTGGAAACCCTACTGTGTGTATGTGCGTTTGTTTTGTATGTGAGAGAAAGAATCAGTTTGAAAAATGAATTGAAATTGTATGAATAATTGAGCATGAAAGTGCTGATTTCTCACATTTAAGGCTGTTATTTTGGAAAAACCCTATTGTGTGAGCATGTGTGTCTGTGAGAAAGAGTACTTTTGAATGAAAAAACATTGTACAAACAGTTGAGCGTTTGGTCATAAAAATGAAAAGAAGTTATGGAATAGACATTTTGTATTATTCTTAATTGGGGTTTTATTTTGAAAAAATGTACTCCGTGTACTTTTGAATGTGTACAAAATTTCCAATATGCACAATACAATGCAGCAAAACCTATTTTAAAATTTAAAAAAAAGAAAAAAAAAAATTGTAGTACCTGGGACTTGAACCAGGAGCCTCCTGTTCAACAGGCAGGTACATGAACCACTGCACTATAGACAGACACTTGGATGTGTGCTCCAGGAAAAGTTCTATAGGGATTTTGCCATTGTGAAAAGTGAAAGTAAACATAGTCTTCAAAAAATCGCCATTATTCCATAACCGTAGGTTGTATCTGAAAAATTCTTTCACTTTTGGATTCTGCAGACTTGTGGGAATTTAATGAGGTATAACTTTTGTGTCAAAAGTCTGAAATGAATAAGCAGTAATTGCAGAAACGTAGAGTAACTTTCAAAGGCAGATTGCCAACTTCCTGTTGGAGTTAGCTCATGAGTGTCAGTGTATGATTTGTCGGGCTCAATCAGACCAACATTTTGGCATTTGTTTCATGTTTCTGTGACAGTCCTAGGGCAGATTTTGTGTGTTTTTTAGTACAAAGGTGGCGCTACAGAGTCCATTTTGGCACCCAAGGGGTTAATTTTGATATTGAATCAAAGTGTTCACCAGCCATGACATACATGGCAAATTTGGTGAGTTTTGGAGCATGTTAAGGGGGTCAAATGGCAGTCTAAAGTGGAAAAAGTATAAAAATAAACAAATTGTTATAAATCAATAACCGTACATCCTATCTCAAAATTTTTTGCAAGTGAGCGTTGTGCTGAGTCCCATGAACGGATAGATATGTCACATGTGGGGAAAATCTCCAAAGTGAAAAATGAGTTCTAAACATCACAACTTTGCGGGCTTCTAAAAAAAAACTAAGACAGTTATGGAAAAAGTGTGAAATCATTTTACTGAGGAGGGTTCACTCTATCTTTTGGTGCTATTTAGAAGTCAATACGACAAACGGTGTCATCAGAGTTAGTTTTGAAAATTTAATTTTGAAAGCCATATTGCGAACTTCCTGTTGGAGATAGGTCATCAGTGTCAGTGGAAGATTTGTAGAGCATCGTCCAACCAACATTTTGGCACTGGTTCCATGTCTCTATGACATTCCTACTGGCCACTAGGGCATCTGCCGTATTTTTTCACATAGGTGGCGCTAGAGAGCTCATTTTGGCAGGTATGGGGTTAATTTTTTCATTTTATCAAATTTTTCGCCAGGCCTGACGTGTGCCAAATTTGGTGAGTTTTTGAGCATGTTTAGGGGGTCAAAATCCAGGTCAAAGTGAGTCACTGTGTGAGAGGGCCTTACCTTTCAGCTCGGTCCCTAATAAAAATGTACAGCTTTTAATATAATTGTCCCACAAATGTTATAAATTTACCACAAATGTAATAACAGTTGCCTACCACAAACGTAATACCTCATTTTCCCACAGTGTGCTCCTACCCTCTCTATTATCATAATCATATCCAGACATTTTATTTCCATGGTTCAAACATAGGCTTTTATGACATTTAATGAGAATAAATAATATCCAGTTCATACTGAAGCTTTTATAATAAACATTTACAACATTTTTGCCCATTGTGTTTTGTTCCTCCACTTGTGTTTGTAATTAAACTCCTATTAATCTGCAAATAGTACCATGTGGTGTAACTGCAACATCTGATCATTCTAAAAAGGCAAGTATCCAAAGGACAAGAATAAATGGGAAGAAAAAGAAAGTGTAATTATTCATGCATGCATTACTTATATAGACCTGATCAAAATCTTAAGACTAGTTGAAAAATAGCTAGAATCTACCTTTTGCACATTTGGATCTTAATGAGGTTTTAAGTAGAGCTACAATATACAAAAGCAAGAAGGGGGAGTGAGACAAAAAGCACTTTGAAAAAGTAATTGATTGAAAACAAGTAAACTGAAATAGGCTGTTTATCAGCTGATAAAAGTTTAAGACCGCAGGCTATAAAAGCCAAAATCTGCTCAAAATTCTCATTTTCTGTCGGGCATTCACACGGTCATGCCCTCCTGATGTCTAAAGCTAAGAAGCTTTCTCTTCTTGAACGTGGTCGGATCGTCGAGCTGCATAAGCAAGGCCTCTCGCAGCGTGCCATTGCTGCTGAGGTTGGACGCAGTAAGTCATTCTAAATTTTTTGACAGATCCTGAGCATTATGGAACAAAAAAGTCAAGTGGTAGACCCAAAAAAATTACACCTGCGCTGAGCCGGAGGATCCGATTGACTGTCCGTCAAGACACAGGGCGGTCCTCGACCCAAATTAAGGCCCTTACTGGTGCCGACTGCAGCGCAATAACCATCAGACGGCATCTGCGGGAAAAGGGTTTCAAAAACAAAAAACGAATTCAAAGACCTTGTCTCCTACAACGCCACAAAACTGCCCGTTTAGACTTTGCCAGGGAGCATCAAACATGGGACATTGAAAGCTGGAAAAAAGTTTTATTCTCTGATGAGAAAAAATGTAACCTTGACGGTCCAGATGGCTTCCAACGTTACTGGCATGACAAGGAGATCCCACCTGAGATGTTTTCTACCCGGCACAGTGGAGGGGGGTCCATCATGATCTGGGGTGCTTTTTCATTCAGTGGAACACTGGAGCTTCAGGTGGTGCAGGGTCGTCAAACGGCGGCTGGTTACGTGCAGATGTTGCAGCGGGCATCCCTCATGACTGAGGACCCTCGTCTGTGTGGTAACAGCTGGGTTTTTCAACAGGACAACGCTGCAGTTCACAATGCTCGCTTGACGAAGGGCTTCTTCAGGGAGAATAACATCACTCTTTTGGACCATCCTGCATGTTCCCCTGATTTAAATCCCATAGAGAACATTTGGGGATGGATGGCAAGGGAAGTTTATAAAAATGGCCATCAGTTCCAGACAGTTGATGCCCTTCGTGAAGCCATCTTCACCACTTGGAGCAATGTTCCCACCAGCCTCCTGGAAACACTCGCATCAAGCATGCCCAAACGAATTTTTGAAGTGATTAACAAGAATGGTGGAGCTACTCATTACTGAGTCCTACTGACAATTTTTTTTGTTCTGGTTTGGAGAGTTTTTTGTAATTTTTTGAGCGATGGCTTTTGATCAGCTGATAAACAGCCTATTTCAGTTTACTTGTTGTTTTCAATCAATTACTTTTTCAAAGTGCTTTTTGTCTCACTCCCCCTTCTTGCTTTTGTATATTGTAGCTCTACTAAAAACCTCATTAAGATCCAAATGTGCAAAAGGTAAATTCTAGCTATTTTTCAACTGGTGTTAAGATTTTGATCAGGTCTGTATGTACACTACCGGTCAAAAGTTTTAGAACACCCCAATTTTTACAGTTTTGTGTTGAAATTCAAGCAGTTCAAGTCGAATGAACAGCTTGAAATGGTAAGCGGTGAACTACCAGAGGTAAAAAGAAAAAAAAAAAAAAAAAAAGCAAGGTTAAACAAAACTGAAAAATAATGTACTTTTCAGAGTTATACAAAAAGGTGAACAAGAAATGAGTTAACAACTTAAATCAGTTCTGCAGCAATGGAGGTTGATCAAGCCTCAAAAGTTGGTACTACCAATTCCTACAGGTGTCCCAAAATTTCTTAATAACTTACAACCCCAACCCCATACATTTGTGGGATTTTTACACTAAAAGCTGCAAATTTTTATTCCGTTTGCGGTGTATTACATTTTGGGGGTTAAGAGGCATCTTCTAATTGTCGCAGTATTCACGGGTAACTTTAGACGGTCTTTGAAACTGATCATTGGTTGAATCTTTGCCATTCTGCCTATTCTTCGATCCATCCGAATGGTAGTCTTCCATTTTCTTCCACACCTCCCTGGTTTTGCTTTCCATTTTAAAGCATTTGAGATCATTTTAGCTGAGCAGACTGTCATGTGCACTTGTTTATATGTTTTCCCTATTCAATCAACATTTTAATGAAAGTACATTGTTCTTCTGAACAATGTCTGAAACAACCCATTTTCATCAGGTTTTCAGAGAGAAATGCATGTACATGTGTTGGCTTCATCCTTAAATAAGGGCTATCCGATTCACATATGTTTTTTCACAGAACGAATTACCTCATTAAGTGAACTCCACACTGCTATCATTTTGAACACGCCCCTTTCAATTAATTATTCAATAACACAGACTAAGGAGCATGGATATCATGAAAACTGGGTCTGTTGGTTTTCTATGACTCTACTACACCTACTGGTAAATTGTTTGCCATGTAGTAATATAATTTCTACCAAAAACAGTGATTGATCTGGTTAGTCATGTTGGACTGCTATTATTTTAAACAAAACTGTACTCTGAAAGTAATCCAATAACGGATAATGGAAAACCAGGGCTTTCAATTATTGCATTTCTTAAGCACATTTAAATGCATCAGATCTGACTATTACAATTAGGCTATCTGATTACTCCCAATTATCAGATTTTTATGGCTCACTGATGATAGCAATTGGTCAGATTCACAGCATGTTCTACTGGAATAATCCCACCATTAGGAAAACACCTTATCCATCCATCCATCCCTTCCTTCCACTGTCTTAGATCTACCCTTTTCAAGTCCTACTTGCTCCATGAAGGAACCAGCACAACCTCTGAGAATGCCAAGTTCATCTGGTGTTTTCTTTTGTCTCAACTTAATTTTAGTACCACAAATCACTTTTCCACATGCAAATGTTCCACCAAAACAACTTCTTCCCTAAACTAGTTTCCTGGGTTTCAAAGATTTTGCTGTTGAGTACTGTACTAAAAGCCACCCAAGGTGAGTGGGATTTCTTCAAAAAACACCAGTTATCAACTAGAAACACAGAAAGGTTTTTCCTTCCTTATAGTTCACTATACTGTAACTAACTGAATACCCCTCACCTCAACTTCTACTGATACGTGTATTGTATGTATTACTTTGGCCATTATATATCAAACACTGCAGACTTACAGGGATATTACCTCTGGTGTGTGACAATAATGCAAGGTAGTCTAAAGCAACAAGACTTACATAGTCCAATAGATCCTACAAATGTATTTATCTTACCAGCTGATAGGCCATGAGCTATTGTGAAGATGCTGTGTCCGGCGTCTTCTTTGTTGTCATCAGCAATTTTTTCAAACATCTTCTCTGCTGAAACTACTGGTTGGATTCATTTAAAATATTATATGTAGATGCCTTGGTACAATTTCAACAAAGTTTTTTGATTTTTGAAATGTTGAGGAATTTCTGAAATATTAAAAATTTGCCATACTTTAATGGCTTATAACATGGGAATGGTTAGAGATATCATTATCACACTGATAGGAAGTCATATACAGACTTTAATTTAATTTGTTGAGTTATCCAATAAGTAAAGTACCACACACTTCTAATGGGAGATTGATCTCTTGCATCAAGACCACAGGACTCTAACATACTGGCAGAACCTGACAACCTCACACATTCAACTTAGTATTGATTCTTGATACAAAATGCTGGTGAGCTACAGGGCCATCGGTCCTATTATTTTATTGTGATTTGCTTTTCTAAGTTGTTTACTTCTAAACAACTAAACTTGTTTACTTCTATCAGGGTGGATGACAGCATCATCTACCTGCTGCACTGGGTCCTTTCTCACCTGGAGTCCCCCTGGAGCACTGTGAGAGTCATGTTCTTTGACTTCTCCAGTGCTTCCAGCTGTCGCTGCTGTGTGGGAAGATGGAGGAGGAAGGCGTGGACCTGGCTCGTGGACCACCGACTACCGTGGTAGTCTGCAGCACAGGGGCCCTCCAGGGGATAGTGCTCTCACCATTCCTGTTCACACTTTACACATCGGACTTCACATATGACACCACACACTGTCACCTGCAGAAGTTCTTGTGTGTCTGAAGAGAACAAACAGGAATACAGGGGGGTCATCACACACTTTGTGGACTGGTGTGAGTGAAACCACCTACTTCTGAACACTGGGAAAATGAAGGAGATCGTGATTGATTTCCGCAGGTAACCCCCACAACACACACAGGTGAACATCTGGGGCTTGGACATTGAGATAGTGGACTCTACAAAGTACCTGTGTGTTCACCTCAACAATAAACTGGACTGGAGAGTCAGTTTGCTGGCCCTTCTTGAACAGGGTGTCTGTTCAAGAAGGGCCCGTGTCGCCTCCACCTGCTGAGGAGACTGAGGACCTTTGGAGCGAGCAGGGCTCTCCTCTGAACATTCTATGATACTTTGGTGGCCTCTGCAGTCCACTTTGCCATCGTGTGCTGGGGAGCAGGCGGTATGAACAGAGACAGGAAGAGACTCAATAAACTGATAAAGAGAGTCAGCTCTGTCTTAGGCTGCCTGCTGGACTCCATCGAGAAGGTGATGGACAGATGGATGTTGGCAAAGCTGACATCCATCATGGATAACCCCTCCCACCCCCTGCACCCCCCTGTAGAGGCCGTGAGTAACTCCTTCAGCACCAGACTTGTATATCCCCTGTGCAAGAAGGAGTGCTTCTGCAGGTCTCATCTTATCTTATCTCATCTAATCTAGACTGGATCCCCTGAAGTTTTACACACTGGACCTTTAAAGGGTATAATTGATCTGTAATGTAAAAAAAATGCAGGTATGTTCCTTTAAGATGAACAAAAAACCCTTGAACAGCATATGTCAGAGTAGTTTGAGATTGAGCTTTGTGAAGGATCGCTGAGGCAAGAAGTGATTTCTACTCTTGTAAGTAGGGCTGCACGATTTTGGAAAAAAAAAAAATCCCGATTTTTTCCTCTAAAAACTCGATTTTCGATTTTGATTTTTGGGTATAACTAGAAAAGGCAACAGCAGTCAACATGTCGTTTTCGTGAGCAGCCCACAATGCAAGCCACTGCTCTGACCTCAAAGCTGTGATGGGATCACGTGATGAACCTACAGTTTTGTTTTGTTTTTTCTCTTCATTAAATCTTTGAAATGAAGTAGAGTATACAAACAATGTATACAACAAGAAAATAACATAAGTTTGTCAGGGGGAATACACTATAAGAAAATGTCCAAATCAGAGCAAATACTGATAGTTGTTACAACCTTTTTGTTTCCACATTTATCTAACAGCTTTAAATAAATTTCAACATCTTACAAAACATAAATAATATTTGGTTTTGTGTTACAGAACTTACATTAGTGAATGAAAAATTTAGCAAGTAAGAGGACTAAATTAATTATTAAAAAAAAAAGAAGTTTTTTTTCTTTCTTTTCTGGGTATCTGGCCCACAGAAGTGATACCAGTGTCAGTCAGTGACAGGCATCAGTCGTGCGTGTGTGCGTGGACCAGGTTAATATGAGTGATCCCCATGCGGTTCTATTTAAATTGGGGGATCCGTGCGTGGAATAGACCGACCCAGGACACACTGGAGGGATTCTGTCCCTGGAGCTGGTGCATGTGTGTGGGCACAGGGCTGTCTGGGCTCCTCTGCTGAGGCTGATGACCCCGAGACCCGGTTCGGAAGAAGACAGTACGGTACGGATCCGGGACAACGGAAGATGAGTGATCCGCTTGCAGTTATATTTCAATTGCGGGATCCGTGCGTGAACCCACGGCTTATATTGGTATACGTACTGCGGGTTCATGAACAGATTTAACGTCCGGTCATTACACAGACTTCTGTGAAAGACCGCTGTCACAGGAAGAGCCTACGGTAGCCCGCGGGCACGCGGAGGCACGCGGCCCGGACGCATGAGAGAGATGAAATCGATTTTACGATTTCCCTTTTTTAAAAATTGTCCTAATTTAAAAAATCCGATTTCGATTTAAAATCGATTAATCGTGCAGCCCTACTTGTAAGACTGAACGGAATCCAAAACCCATCCTCTTGTCTCTTTTAACCCAGCTCTAATTCTCTTTATTCTGCTCCTCAGGTCTTACACATTGAGTGGAAAATAGCACAGTAGAGCAATCAGTTGCCAAGTGCTGTGACACATATTCAACTTTACAGATGCTTCACAGATATCAAAGTTCCTCTCTTCTGTACAGTGTGGCACTTGATAGCATTAAGACCACTGAGACATATTTTATATCCTTTTCTCTGTGTCCAATGTAATAAACATTAGTGTGTCTTTGGAAGCAGAACTATAAGGCCTCCTTCATGTCAGAATTTCTTATTCGGTTTGACTAAAGCATGGATCACAGCATGGAAGATATCACTGTATTTATGCTGCCTTCACGCACTATGGTGAAAATGATTCTTTCATCTTGTGAATTCGAAATAATGAGTATGTTGTTTTCAAGTGTTTTTGTTGTCTAGTGAAATGAAAAATGGGTGACACAATTTAACGTGACCTGCTACTTGAGTAAAAACAGTTTTAGATGTGTTTATCCATCTGACAGTGCTTTTTTTTTTTTTTTTTTTTTTTTACAAATTGGGTATACTATAAATGTGCAAAATTCACTAACAGCAGCAGAACATTCATAAAAGTATTGTCATTCACAATGAATCCCCCATTGCTCTGCGCCATGTTGAAAAGGTCAAAGGTTATTTTCATCTCGACAGCTCATGTATCAAAATTTTTTTCCAAGTTCTTCAGTGAAAAATACGATGTACGATACACGTGCAATTTTCAAGTTTGTAAGTAGTATTTACCATAACTCCCATAGCATGTGAAGGCAGGATAACACAAAGTAGACACAACACAACATGTTTGTCATCATGTTTGTTTTGCTCAGTTTATCCAAGTGCACATAATTGCACATGTTTTTACAACCTGGTTTCATCCTGGACTATTTGTAGGAAGCGTGAGAATATTATGTATTGTGTGCGTTTGACCAGACTTCACCTACATGTGAGACTCTGACAGAACAGCTAGTCTGACAAATATCTGATACATCTATACTATGTCACTATGTCAGGAGAATACAGAGGAATGCTCAAAAAACTCCTCTATCTGCTGAGACATTCAGAGCAAGTGTCAGTGATGCTAAGAACTTGTTTTGATGTTTGAAGTGATGACGGTGTGAACATATGAAACTGGTGTGGATTCCCCCTATGATACCCACTTCACATGAGATGAGAGAATAGAAGCAACACACACTTTAGAAAAAAGAAGTGGGCACCAAAGGTACAATAATGAGCTATCTCCAGCAGGACCAATGCAGAACTACACATTCTTTGAAATATTTTATGATGAAAGTGAATGAGGTGCTCAGTGCAGCTCCACTTACATTGGGGATTAGGACTGTTACTCAATGTACTACATCTACTGAAGATTATTGTTAAATGTGAAGTACATACAGGACATTTGTGGAAAAAAATTAAGAGATCTTTCAGCCTTTCCACAAATGACTGTGGCTGTGGTTACATGGATAATAGTAGAAACATGATGACACAAAACAATGAACCTGCTCCTCCTGTAGATATAAACGGCTCATTCTATGGTAATGAAAACATGATTCTCATATTTGTGCAACTATACACTACTGAAAAGAAAATTATTAATATTATATTCCATGGCTGCAATTAGATCTGCCTAAATCTTACACAGTTGACCTTTAAAAATCAATATTAATTTGCTTTATTTTCATTATTAGGATTATTCTTATTTGAGAAAAATGTTTCAAGTATAAACAAAAAAATTCATGTTACCTAAACGCATACCTGTACATAATAAAACTGGTGGTGTCCTTAATTTTTGCTATTTTTTACTACATGCACAGAATGGCCAAAAAAAAGCTAAAGCATATTACTCACTGCAGTAATTATCAAATGGAAGGCTCTAAAACTAATTGCCGAGTTAAATCCATGTGGGTTCTTTTTTGTTCAGGCTGTGTAAATAGCAGGAGGCTTTGTAAGTTTGCATCATGTCAAATCCAACCTACGCAGTTATCTAAAAAAAAAAAGCAGAAAAAAGTACAATTTTTATAATGTGTTCTGGTTTTCAATGAAAAAAGACTTTTCTCCATATGGTTTACTGTAGGCACATTACTGGTCATAAAATGGACAGAAAAAGACAATTATATGATTAATTGCAATTACATCTGTGACAATTATTAAACATCATGATGACAGCCCTAACCAGTGTAAATGGATGCTCATTGGTGGCACTGGAGATGCTTATAGCATAAATCACAAGCCAAGTTTGGAATAAAGTCCATACATTCCTACAGTAACAAGCAAATGTAAATAACTGACACTCCCAGATGAAAGCTAACAAGCTGATGAGATATGGACCTGAAGTTGCTGATTTTCCACAGCCACATTCACCGGTCTGGGAGGTACTTTGAACCACAGGTTATTTCAATGGCTGCCAATCCTTACTTCCTCTCCACGCCTCATCAAGCTTCAAAGCAATAACAGCAAAAAAAAAAAAAAAAAGAAACACAAAAATCATTCATCCCATAAGCACAATCATGCCTTCACCTGAACACATCAGGCAGGGCATTTTAAGACCTCAGAAAATAAATATCCCTATCTGTACCAGCTGAAGTTTGGATTTTGGCTGGCTGTTTTTGCCTTTTTCACAGTTAAAAGCAGATTGTTAGCATTCCTCAATGCAATACAGTGCGGTTCAAAATGCTGGAAATCAGTCATCTCAGTGAGGAATGGTGATGAGCTGACTCACAGCTGACTGCTGAGTCAATACAAAAAGTATTCAGCTATGTAACAAATGTGCATCAACACAAACAGACTCTCAAAGTGACGGTGTTTCCAGTTGAGGTTTTTCCCTTCCCTGACAGATCTGTCAGTATTCCACTATATCTACAGTGTAGACAGTGATGGCGGATTGTTATTCCCGCAGAGGAAGCCAGTGTCACTTTTAGTGTAGAAATGGCCCAACTAGTGGTTTGCTGATCAAGACTAAGTAGGAGGGTGGGGGGACCATGCGACATTAATCATTCAGGAAGAGAATTAGCATGAGACAAAGAGGAAGAACAGGGGACTAAGGCTGCCTTCAGGTGCTATTGGGAAGATGATCCTTTCCACTAGTGAATTCCAAACTACGAGTCCGTTGTGTTCAAGTGCTTTTGTTGTTGTAGTGAAATGAAAAATGGCTGACGCACAATTTATCGTGACCTGCTACTTGGGTAACATCATTTTGGATGTGGTAATTCATCTGCTACATTTTTTTTTTTTTTTGCAAGTTGCGTATGCTATAAAAGTGCAAAATCATCAGCCAACAACAGCAGAATGTCAATAAAAGCATTGTTCATCATTCACGATGAATCCCTCATTCCTCTCCCCCATGTTGAAAAGGTCAAAGATTATTTTCATCTCGTCAGCTCGTGTGTCAAAATTTGTTCCCAGTTCTCCAGTGGACAATACGACATGAGGGGGCATTCATGTGCGATTTTGAAGTTCGTAACTAGTATTCACCATAACTCCCATAGCACGTGAAGGCAGGAGAAGGAAAGTAGGAAACAGGGGTGTAATAGAGTAAAGCAAAGGCACAACAGATCTAGTACAAAAACACTTATCGACTCTTAACCCCTCTGTTTCACTGATGCAGGAGTGAGCGTGGGGCTTGTGTCAGCTGGTGCATCAGTCAGTGAGTTAGTACGTCTGGGAGCTGACGTCAGCTTACCTCTGCCTCATCTACTTCCTGCTCTGTGAGCTACAAAGCCTACTGACACAGTGTTGGGGGTCTCTCAGGAAGGCTGGGAGGGAGTGTGGGTTCATGTGTGTCTGTTAGAGTGAAAAGGTAGCAGTGCCAGTCCTCAGGATTGTTTGTTTCTTTGTCTTGGAGGGGGTGGGGTCCTGTCATGGCCCTTGGTTCTCCTCGGCAGCAGCTTCTGGGACCTGTGACGTCTTCAGTATCGGTACATGTCGTAGGTACTGACCCAAGACGAAGGGAAAGCCCACTTTGGAAACCTGCCGATGATTTCCTCCAGCTGAGCAGTCCTCTGGTCCGCCCCAAAGAAATAGTGGGAGGAGAGGGCAACTGAGATCATCCCCTCTGGTCCCGAGGGGTCCGGATCTCTGGGAGGCTGACAGGAAGAGAGTGAAAGAAAAAAAAGGGCAAACATGACAGACCAAACTTAATGCAAGGACCAGTAGTTTTTTAAAGTTTCAAAGCAAAATGACATGACCTTGACTTCTGGTGGCACCCTGAACAAACGCATGTCTCTTGTGCACCGCTGTTTTACAGTAAACCCTGCTTAAAAACCCCCAAATAACACTAGGGTAGAGACCATTTTTAAAGCATAAGGAAAAAAGGACCAATGGCCCTGTATCTCACCAGCATTTTTTATCAAGAATCAATCAACCAATCTCCCAGTAGAAGTGGGTGGCTCTTTTACTGGAGTATAACTCAACAAATTAAATGAAAGTCCATATATGACTTCTTACCAGTGCTTAATAGTGACTATATTGTTTTATATTTCCATGTCATAAACCATCAAAATATGGCTCATTATGAGAATAGGCACATTTTTAATCTCTCAAAAAATTTTAATGAATGAATGAATGAATAAATAAATAAATAAATGAATAAATGAATGAATGAATGAATGAATGAATGGATGAATGAAATCTAGAAATCAAAATATCTTATAACTGTGACAAACTTTGTAGACAACCTTGGGACAACCCAAGGAAGCAACATAAAACATTTTAAATAAACCTGACCAGTTGTTTCATCAGATATGTTGAAAAAAATTGCTGATGATAATGACAATGACAACAGACACAGTGGCTTCAGAATAGTTCATGGCCAATCGGCCGGCGAACTAATAACAATATTGGACAGCGCTACAAAAAAAAAAAAAAAAAAAACCATTCAGATTGAGATTAAAGAATGCACTGGATGCATCTCTGAAGCCAAACAGAGAATATCTACAGCAACTACAACTATTTGAGAAAATTTGTGGAAAACCTTGAAACAAAACAAAGATCCTGGGTAACAAAGTGGAGGGAAGGAGTTGGTGTATTAATCTCTGTGTATTGGGTAATCAAGAGAAAGAAAACAGAAATAATAAAAATGACCTTGTCTTTAGCTCAGTTAAAGTTCCAATGATTACTTTTTGTCTTTTTTGACCGTATCACATGCAGATTGGAATTAAAACTTCTTTTCAAAGAAAAACCAGGCCAAGAGAGGAGCAGAGACATTGTTACAACAAGAAAGACAGTACAAACATCTCACATACACTACAAATGAACAAACAGAATAAAATAATCAATTTTTCTGATCCTTTCTTGATTTTAATGTTTTTTGTTACATGGTGTACATTTCATCCATATTTAGTTTTTGTTTCTCTTGCACTGCAGCTTTGGAAGCGGACTAATGCATCCTGCTGTCATCATCCACATGGCTGTCTGACATTAGTTTATGTCACCTCATCTTTAATTTCTTCTGTCCTCCATTTGTGTTTCTTCTTCTTTTATCTTTTGCCTCCATAGTATTGTTTTACTTCCTGTAATTATTTCAGAGTCTAAACTATCCACAAAGTGTTTTCGCACTTCAAAAGTCTGGACTTAAAGTATGTATTAAAGCACCCTTAAAAGTTTTTCGCAGTCTTTCACTTAAAAACGGGGAGTCTATTAGTTTCATGCGTATTGCATTCACACAAAAAATAAATTTGGCTGTTTTTCTAAATTAACAAGATAATTATCTTGTAATTATGAAAAAAAAAAAGTTTAAAAAATTCAGCTCTGTTTTTCTGAATTAATGAGATACTGTTTTCTGAAAAAAATTAAATTCAGCTCTGTTTTTCGGAATTAACAAGATACTGTTTTCTGAAATTTTTTTAAATTCGGCTCTGTTCATCTGTGTCAGTGGGACAGTGGTGCCTGATCCAGGCAGAAGCTCCTTCTACCTGTGCTGCTGAAAACCCTTCGAGGAAGCGTGACGTTGGTTCTGTTCTCATAACCGGTTCTGTTTACAGATCATGGAACTAGTTTCGTTTACAGAACTCAGAACCAAGCTGTGCTCCGACCTCCAAGCCCCGCTTAGCGCCCTCAAAGTGACGGCTCCGTGGGGCTTGGAGGGGCTCTAAACCACAGTGAACTGGGAGACCAAGCCTCTCTACGGATCTAGTTCTAAATAGTGCTTTCCATCAGGTCCGACAAATAAATTAATGCACATTTGCACTCTTCTGCTGTTTATATTTTCTTTAATGCTGTCGAATGTCATTTTATTTGACTTCATTAATGCCAACCCCAACACAACACATCACTGCATCGTGCCCTGCAGGAAGTCGGGCTACAGGCACCGAGTGCCGGCTCTTGTCGGGTTTTCAGCAGCACAGGTAGAAGGAGCTCCTGCCTGGATCAGGCACCACTGTCCCACTGACACAGATAAACAGAGCGAAATTTAATTATTTTCAAAAAACAGTATCTTGTTAATTCAGAAAAACAGAGCAATTTTTATTTTTAAAATTTTTTTCAGAAAACAGTATCTCGTTAATTCAGAAAAACAGAGCAAATTTCTTCTTCTTTTTTTTTTCTCCAGTAAACAGTATCTCGTTAATTCAGAAAAACAGAGAATTTTTTTTTTTTTTCAGAAAACAGTATCTCATTAATTCAGAAAACAGAGCAAATTTTTTTTTCAGAAAACAGCATTTCGTTAATTCAGAAGAGCCAATTTTTTTTTTTTTTTCAGAAAACAGTATCTCATTATTTCAGAAAAACAGAGCCGAATTTTTTTTTTACTTATTTTTTTTTGTAATTACGAGATAATTATCTCGTTAATTCAGAAAAACAGAGCTGAATTTATTTTTTTGTGTGAATGCAAACAATAACCAAGGGGAACAACTATCAGGATGTTTTAATATGTCTTCTGAAGTTTCTGGGTGCTCAATAATCAGAATCTGGTCTGAAACTTTTACATCTGGAATGCAGGAAAGTAAAGCTATCCCTTTTATCCTTAATCATTCACAGATTGTGTATTTTTCAATGTGGAGGTTTTTTACTATCTGCACTAGTTCATTGGCTAAAGGTCATCAGTTTTCTTACCATGTAAACAACATATCCTCATCCCCCCCCCCCCCCCCCCAAAAAAAAAAAACATAAAAAAATTTCAAATTGAGACTGAGGTTAATGCCAAACTATGTATTTACGTAAGACGTTTTACCACATATTAAAGCTACACTGTACAATGTGGCATTTTTACACTTTTCTTTTGTAATCTTAAAATGCTCCTAATAGGCGTGTGTCAAACTAAAATGTAAAAGAAATCCACCAGGTTTTGAAGCTCCAAAACGTTTCATTTTCATATATTTCTAATAAAAGTCTGACCAATCATTTTATTCGGTCTGAATAAAATAATTGGCTGAACCTGGCTGAGCCTCCTGTCAGGCATCTGTTACTGCTGTCCCGCATCAGATACTGGTGCCTCTGAATCTGACATTTCACTCACGCTGCTCCTCCAGTAAAGATATGTGAATGGATAGGACTCAAATGCACAGTGTTGAAGGGAAAAAACGGATTTATTAACAGAAACAATAACCAAGGGGAACAAACAGAAAAACCCGATTGCAGTAGCCAGAGTCCGGTGAATGAAGGATGGAGATGAAGTCAAGGAGTTGGGCGTACTTGACTCTGCAGACACATTCACCCAAAGCTCAATTTTTCCGACCGCAGGACTCCACTTACACGTACATGGTGTCACACAACGTAGGATGATGAAGGATGATAAATGTATTGACAATGAAATCTCAAATGTCCACGGACAGTGTGCAGAGTGTGCGCGCTCACAATACATGCGCCCATCGCCTGGGCAACTCATCGCTTGCAGTGAAGACAACGATCCTGCACAGACCAGACCCTTAAATACAGGGTCTCCTAATGAGCAGGTGGATGATGTGTCTGATTGCTGAGGGAGGGGTCTGCGGCCACGCTGAGTGAGGGGTCTGTGACCACACCTCCGCCTCCCCCTCTTCTTCCACTGTGTACATTAGGTGAGAGGAGGGTCAGAGCTTAGGCACAGGGAAGCAGGTGGGGCTTTGAGGGAGGTGGGTTGTTCATGTTCAAATTTTACTAAGTGCTGTGCGACCTGCCAGATCGGTAGGTATAGCTTTAAGGCCTTAAAAAATTTTTAGGGCTTTCTAAGGACATATACAAAACTTGTGCTGTACTTTTTTCGGCTTATGTAGTGGATTCGAAAAGGTTTGTTGGATTTGTCTCTGCCCTAAGAAGCTTATACATCGTTAGAGTAAAAGCATTGAAATGTTTTCAGACCTCAAGATGACTTTTAGAAGATAAATGGTGTTGACAAACAGATAGACAGACAGACAGACTATACACTGCCTGGCCCCCAAAAAAAGCTGCACATGCAATATTTCACTGCACCATCTTTGGTTTTGATTACAGGAGACATTCACTGTGACATCTTTTTTTGTCACATAATGCTTATGTAGCGTCACAATAAGGTTCATAATATTTTTTCCATCCATAGTGGCATTAATTATTGATTTTTGATGATGGAGAATCGAACCGCTGCATCAAGTCTTCATCTCATCCCAAATTAGAGTCTGGACTATGTGGCTAATCCATATGTGAAAATGATGTCTCATTCTCCCTGTCACAACCATGATAATCCTGATCAATCCTGGCATTGTCCAATCTTTTTGATGTTAAACAAATTAGAGGCTACTTGCTGCAGTTAGGGTTAACAGCCTGGCCAAAGAAAAGTAACTGTCTGGATTTAACTAAGCAAATAGTTTAGATCCGTCTATTGGTAAGTACTGAGGTGGTTGGTAATGTTTCAGCTATAACAAGTTATTTAACACTAACTGGTGCAGTAAGTAGCCTCCCATGTCTTTGATGTCAAAAAGATTGGACAATGCTATCATTCATCAGGATCATCAGGCTTGTGACAGAATGTTTAAGGGAGAATTATAAATTTATGACAGGATTATGTTTGGGCGTGTCTTGGGTCTTTGGGGTTGCTGGGGGGGTTGTTTCTGTGGGTGGGTGGATGGTCTTTGGGCATTTGGGGTGTGACTCGGCGGGGCCACGGTGTTGATGGTGGCTGGGGTGATTGTGGTTGCAGGGGGCTGTGGTGTGGAATTCTTATGTCATCACACCTCTAGTAGATGTGTAGGTGGGTGTGGGTGACTGGGTGTGGGTGTGTGTGCATAAGTGGGCATGTTTTAACTGATTTAATGAGCCATTCGCAGTTTCACTGTGGTGGCCATGTATACTTAAGACTTGCATGATAGGTGTGTGCGTGTAAGCGTACATGTGGGTGTACAGGTGGGTGTGTCTCTGGGTGTGTGGATGTGCTTATGTGGATGTGTCTAGGTGTGTGGGGGACTGGAGGGGGTGTGGGTTTTGAGGACGGGAGTTGGTAGGGATGGGGGGCTGGCCTCTAGGCTCCTGGGGTACTTGGCAGTGGCATCGGAGTGTGCACTGGCCCATGGTGGGTGGCTGTCTGTGGCTGCCTGGTCTCCCAGAGTGCCAGGTGGGACCCCTGGGGATGGGTGGCTCCTAGACTCAATGGGCTCGGGGGCAGACACATTGCTTGCCCCTACATGGCTGGCCCCCGGTGGGGGTTCAGCGGCTTGTTTCCCTGGCCCTCTGGGGCCTGTGCTCGGCTGCTGTGGGGTCTCCAGCTGGGGCCTCCCTTGACCATCTTCGGGGCTGGCCCACTGTCGCCTCTCGGGGGGCGAGTTAGATCCCGCTCTCTGTGGTGTCTGCTGGTTGGCTGGGCCTCGGAACCCTCTTTGTGTGCCCCTGGTCCTTGGACGGGGTGTGGTTGTGGTTGCATGGTTATGTTCATCACTGAGTGCACCTAAGTCTCTGTGCCTTATTCTCTTTGCTTTACTGTAATGCAGTCACATGAGAGATTAATAGGAACAACTGCGGTTGTGTGGATTTGTTGCTGGTATTATTTGGACTGTCGTTGTTTATGACATTCTGTTCATGTTTTCTTTTCTTATATTCCTCATTTAATAGGTCTCATTTATTTTATTTTATTGTAATAGTTTTTTGCTTATTTGTTTGTTTTTTTCTATCTTTCTGCCCAGTTTACTCAGTGCTTATCCTAGTTATTGTTACCATTAAAATCATCACCATGGTTGTTACTGTTAGTATTGTTGATATTTTCTTTTTTTTTTTTTTTCTTTTTTAACTTGTCTTGTCCAGCATCCTAACAGCAGAATGGTAGTCTGGCTGCCTTTTGGTGCTAAACAAATTTGCTTTGCCAAGGGTAACTTCATAAAGAATATGAAGCTCCCATTGATATCCTATTTATTATATCTATTATGAGTGTTGTTGAACCACATTTTGATGCTGGACCTGACATGGGAGTGGGGTGGGGTGAACAGGAGAGAGCGAGAAAGAAGAAGGTGGAGAACACCCTCACAAGAAAGTATCAACAATACAAACAGTAACAACCATGGTGATAATTATAATGGTAACAATAACTACAACCATAACTGAGTAAACTGGGCAGAAGAGAGAGAGAGAGAAAAAAAAAACACAAAATAAATAAAACTACAATAAAAGAAAAGAAAGCATGAACAGAATATCATACACCACGTGCACCCAAATAATACCAGTAACAAATCCACACAACATCAGTTGTTCACATTAATCTGCTGTGACAGAGTGAACAAGGCAAAGAGAATGAGGTGAAGAACACAGGCATGTAACCGCAACCACACTCCCTCAAAGGACCAGAGGCCAATAAAGAGGGCCCCAAGGCCTGGCCAACCAGCAGACACCACAGAGAGGGGGGATCCAGCCTGCCCCTTCGAGAAGAGACAGTGCACCTTCCCCGAAGATGGTCAAGGGAGGCCCTAGCCAGAGGCCCCACGGCAGCCGAGCACAGGCCCCAGGGGGCCAGGGACGGCAGCTGCTACACCCCCGCCGGGAGCCGGCCACCCAGGGGCAACCGAGGTGCTGGTCCCCAAGCCCGATGAGCCCAGGAGCCACCCGTCCCTCCCGGGCAGGGGTCCCACCCAGCACACTGGGCGGCCAGGCTGGCCCAGACAACCATCCACTGCGGGCCAGTGCGCACCCCATTACCACAGCCAGGCGCCCTGAGGGCCCAGGGGGCCACCCCCTGTCCCACCAAGCCGAACCCCCAAACCCCACACGCCCTCCAGTCCCCCACTCACCCACACAAGCGTATACACACACACCCACTGACATCCAGACATACACACCACCAATCCCACATGTTCGGTCATTCACATACACCCACACACACAAGCACCTCCACCCATGCTCATACACCCACCTACCCACATGCACGCCCACACGCACACACCTACATGTACATACACACACCCACACATGTACCACACCCATCCACAGCAACCCACACCCACTCATACACACACCTGCATGCACCAGACACGCATATCTGGAGCGCTGCCACCCCCTCCTGCAGCGAGCAGCACCACCGCGAGTCCCCCCGAAGTGCGGCACCCAAGCATAGCCCCAGCGCCAACTGGAGCCCAGAGCGGCAACACCAGTCA
The DNA here is from genome assembly GCF_902148855.1 of Sphaeramia orbicularis. Lineage (NCBI taxonomy): Eukaryota > Metazoa > Chordata > Actinopteri > Kurtiformes > Apogonidae > Sphaeramia > Sphaeramia orbicularis. Next base: position 66,306,436 of record NC_043968.1, on the reverse strand, counting down.
TCAGGAACCCCACCATGGCCCACCACCCGACTAGCAACTGCCACACCCCCAATGCCCACACACACCTTTCCTGGTCCCAACACGTCCTGAGGCAGACAAGAGGGAAGCCAGCCCATGCCCCCCCCCGACCACAATCCCCATGTGCACACGTCACCAGAGGGCGGCAACCCCCCAGCAATGCAGCCAGCTCCAAGTCAATGGACCAACTAGGGCTGCACGATTAATCGATTTTAAATCAAAATCGGACTTTTTAATTAGGACGATTTTTTAAAAAAGGAAATCGTAAAATGGATTTCATCTGTCTCGTGCCTCCGGGCAACGCGCTTGCGGGCTACCGTACACTCTTCCTCCTATCCGTGACAGCGGTCTGTCACAGAAGTCCGTGTAATGACCGGACTTTAAATGTGTTAATGAGCCCGCAGTACTTATAGCAATGTAAGCCGTGGCTTCATGCACAGATCCCGCAACTGAAATATAACTGCATGTGGATCACTCATCTTCCGATTCATACTGTACTGTCTTCTTCCAAACCGGGTCCAGGTCTCGGGGTCAGCAGCTTCAGCAGAGGAGCCCAGACAGCCCTGTGCCCACACACATTCACCAGCTCCAAGGACAGAATCCCTCCAGTGTGTCCTGGGTCGGTCTGTTCCATGCACGGATCCCCCAGTTTAAACAGACCCACATGGGGATCACTCATATTATGTGGTCCACGCACGCACAACTGATGCCTGTCGCTGACTTACATTGGTATCACTTCTGTGGGCCCAGATACCCCAAAAAGAAAAAAGAAAAAAAAAAAAAACTTTTTTTTTTTAAATAATTAATTTAGTCCTCTTACTTGCTAAATTTTTCATTCACAAATGTAAGTTCTGTAACACAAAACCAAACATTATTTATTTTTTCTGAAAGATGTTGAACTTTATTTAAAGCTGTTAGATAAATCTGGAAACAAAAAGGCTATAAAAACCATAAGTATTTGCTCTGATTTGGACATTGTATTGTAGTGTATTCCCCCTGGCAAACTTATGTTATTTTCTTGTATACATTGTTTGTATACTCTACTTCATTCAATAAAGATTTAATTAGGAAAAAATAAACTTCTGTGGGTTCATCACGTGATACCATCACAGATTTTAGGTCAGAGTAGTGCCGTACATTGTGGGCTGCTCACAAAAACAACATGCTGACTTCTGTTGTCTTTTGTAGTTTTACCCAAAAATTGAAATCGAAATCGAAAATCAAGTTTTTAGGGATAAAAATTGGGATTTTTTTTTTTTGCCAAAATCGTGCAGCCCTAGGACCAACCCCTCCCTTCCCCCCGGGCCCCCCACCCCGGACGGCATCCAGGAAACAGGGGTGTGGGAAGACCCCCCCACACCCTCGCCTCCCCACCTATCAGTGTTGTGGAGTGTGAGGTGTGTATGCAAGCAATTAAAATTGAAGAGCAGAAACATGGCAGCCTCACCTACCCGGACGGCACCTCCCATCAGGCACCATGCAGCCTGCCCCCCAAAAATGAATGTGTGTGGTGTCAGTGTTTCTGTGTGTTGTGTTGTGGGTGGGTGTAATTAAAATTGAGGAGTTAGCCACCCCAGGGTACCACAGAGGGAGGCTGTTTTAGTGACCACCCCTGCTGTACCCCCTCGGGACGTGCACACTCCCCAAGGGGTGTGGCGAGGGGTTGGGGGATAGTGTGACTGGGAGGAAGTTTCCTCCCAGAGGACAAGCCAGTCGGCATTAGGTACCCCTGTTTCCCAGCACCCGCCCCAGGCAGGGCCACCAAGGAGCAGGGCAGTCCAGAGACCCCAGGAACCCAGTGACCGCAGCTAGAAGGCTGCCGCCCTCCAAGAGGCCACTCACACACTCAGTCATCCTATGAGGGCGAGGGGGCACGGACCTGGGATCAGCCGCCCCAAAGCCCCCCAAACAGGCACGGGGACCCACTGCACTTCCTACCTCCCCAGTCTTGCAAGTACTAGGGGTGCAGCGATCACCAGTGTGGTGCCACCCCATTGCAAGAGACCCAGTGACCAGTGCCCCCGCCCCAGGCCCCAATCACCACCACGGCCACACCCCACCACCACACCCCGAGAAAACCCCCAGCAACACTCCCTACACCCCGTAGAGGCAGCAGCCCCCCAGGCGCACCTGCACAGCCCCCCACCACCACCACTACATCACAGCCCTCCCTTATTCAACAAACATACATGTACACCCACACACCTGCTCTATCAGCCCCCCCACACACCAGCACACACAGACATGCACACACACAGTCCCTCATTCATACTCTTGTGCACACACCCACACACGAGCACCCGTTCACACATACCGGCACACACACGCACAAACACACACACGCACAAATGCACACACATACACACGCCCCCACCCCAGGTCACCAGGCAACGTACCCACCCACCCCTGCAGCGGCAAGCCCAGGCCAACCCAGACACCACCACCCCCACCTCCCCGGGAGGGGCAGCACCCCTCGGGACCCAGGATATTAATTTTCCATTTTGTTCATCAGTGATCTTTGGGAGATTCATCTGGGCCAGGAAGGTATCAATCTGATTGTCGTTGCTTGTCTGTGGTTGGGAATATAATGGTGTTGGTTTGTCTGTTTGTTTGTCTGTACGTCTGTGTGCAAAATAACTCGAAAAGTTATGGACGGATTTGGATGAAAATTTCAGGACATGTTGATACTGGCACAAGGAACAAATGATTAAATTTTGGTGGTGATTGGGGGTGGGGCCATGGGGGCCCACTGATCTGCCTTGGCAGAGGTCTGTGCTCTCCGAGTGCTTTTCTAGAAGAGGAAGCATTTTTAATAAGGCTTTTATTTTGAAAAACCCTACCCTGTGTATGTGTCTGTGACAAGAGATTCAGTTTTAATGAAATGAAATTGTACGAACAGTTGAGAATATCATAAAAGGGGGGGACTTTATAATACTCACGCTGAACCTTTTATTTTGTAAACCCTAATAGCTACTAAGCATTTCCTTCATGTTGTTTACACCTGTTACGTTCATAGTAAACCGTGGCTTGGCGGTACAACAGCCAGATTGTTCTCAGAGAGAGGAACAACACAGCCAGGATGTAAAATTAACTTTTTACCTCATCTGCCACTGGTTAGTGACCTCCAAAAATTTACCGGCCAAAAATATTTTTCAGCGGCCAAATTAAAAAATCATGCCTTCTTTGACTCAAAATAATTACCATACGTTTTTTCTCCTTAAGTACCTCTCTCTCTCTCTTTCATTACACTTTGAACACACGAAGTACACACAAGTGCAGGCGTTCCGTCCCCCATGTTTTTGCGGGTTTACCCGTCAGGTACCGACCTGGTGCAGGACTCTGGCTCAGGTAATCACCACATCATCAACATCAGTCAGCCATGTGTCAGTCTGTGTCAGCAACCTGCAGGTTCTAAGCGTGCTTGGAATGATCTGGCGTAAATGGTCCAATGGATGAAAACAAAAACTCACATGGAATTCAAAAAAAGCCCTCTCCACCCAGGAGTTGAACCCAAGTCTACCGCATGACAGTCTGAAGCACTAACCACTATACTACAAAGATGCTGTGTGTATGACTTTGTAATGTGGCTCCTTATGGAGAAGACATATGTGTCTATGTTAAATTCAAGAAAAACCACCTCTCAAACAAACTGCCATTAATCCAAAAACCGCACATCGTATCTGAAAAATTTTTGCACATGAGACTTGCGGTGAGTCTTGTGAACATTTAGATATGTAATATGTGGGAAAAAGTCCAAAGTGAACAATCAGTTTCGGACTTTGCCACTTTCATGGCTTATATAAAAACTAAGGCAGTTATGACAAAGTTGAGAAAAACTTTTTTTGACAAGGGTTTCCTCTAATCTTTTGCAGCTATTTAGAAGGCAGTATGACAAATGACCTCAGACAAGATAGTTTTTGACATTTTAGTTTGAAAGGCAAATTGCAAACTTCCTGTTGGAGTGAGCTCATAAGTGGTAGCATATGATTTGTAGGGCTGGATGAGAGCAACATTTTGGCATTGGTTTCATGTCTCTATGACATTTCTACTGGAAGTTTGTGTGCAAGGATTTTTTCATTGAAAGGCAAATTGCCAACTTCCTGTTGGAGGTTAGCTCATGGGTGCCAATATATGCTTTGTCGGGGTCAGTGAAAACAAAAATTTTGGCGTTCATTTCTTGTCTCTATGACATTCCTACTGGCCACTAGGGGCAATTTTCAGCATAGTCCTCTAACTCTGTGAGTGAGAGGGACTCGCCTTACAGGCTTGGTCCCCAACAAAAATCACTTCTTTGAATATCTGCAGCTTAAAAATCTTATCAGATCAAATAAAAAAAAATGTTCTCATTTGTCCTAGTCATTCACCTTTGGAAAAGATTATGATAAAGGACAGTTTGAGAAAAGGTATCATTTCAGAGTTCTATAAATTTTTGACACTCTCCTCATCTGAAAATTCACAAAAGAGAAAAGATCTGCAACTTGAAATATCAAAGGAACATTAGGAAAAGGCTTGTGCATAAGTTCAAACTAAAGGTGTATTCACACCTACATTGTTTGTTTCCCCAAAAGTCCGGACTTTTTTTTCCAGTGTGAATGCAAACATGCAAACTTGGTTCACATCAAAAAAGCGGACCCACTTCCAAACAGACTCTTAACACTTCTGGTGTGAATATAACCTGCCCCAAGCCAAAACAAACCAAGGAAAGATGCGCCTTTTTGTGCTTGATGAGCCACCGTAGTGGCTGGAAGTAGCCGAGCCCCATGAGAGAGAGCTAAGAACGGCAGCCATGAGCCATGGACAGACGTGGAGCAATGACAAGACTGAATGTCTCATTGACATTTGGTCAAATGTCCATATTACGAAATTGCTCCAAATGAGCTGTTCTTGACAGTTACCATTGTTTTAGTAAATTTGTGTCTATAAAAATACATAGAGTACATATTCTGAAAACAATGCCTGAACGTAGGACCTCCATGTTTGTTTTCATCAACACCCGCTGTCTCTGATTCACCCCATCCCCGACTTTTCTGTCCAATGCCAGCACAGTTTGTCACATGCGTGCTTCTGTTTATAAGTTTTCGTACACAAGCAAAAAGTGCAATGAGAATGCAATCTGACCTAAATGAAAAAAAAAAAGTCTGTATTCAATCCGAATCAAATAAGCATAGTAAAGGACTTTTCAAGTGTGAATACACCCTTAATCAATAAATAATGTCTAAAAGGGATCCATTATAAATGGTAAAGGCAGATGTATTTTACACCAGTGGAACTAAACATATAATAAAAACATACCAGATATATGCACAAAATGCATTGAAAATAAAGGAACCCTGTTTCATTGCTTAGGAATGCAGGAAAATTTAATTTTTTTGGGAAGAAGTGAGAATAACAATTGAAAAAATAATTTAAAAACAAACTGCACTGAACCCTAAACTGTTTCTGATTGGTATGTAGTCACGGGGTTCTTTTCCAAACCGCTCAAAAACAAAATAACACCACAGGTGTAGTTGAAGGTGCAAAAAAAAAAATTTGCCGTCGGCCTCCCAAAAAGTGCAGTGCAATATGTATACAAAGTGTACTTAACAAATGGAAAAAAATACTATGTACAAATTTACAAGACAGGAGAAAAAAAACACATTACAGCAGAGTCCTTCAATAACTCGCCTGGCAGAAGTTAATCAAAGGGCACTGTTGCCAGCTCTGCAACCCAGCCAACACTGACCTCCAGGGCTTCAGCAGCCTTCTTTTAAACAGTAAGCTCCTCCTTCTGGGCCGGTCAATTAAAGACTCTTTTACAAAAACATATTTTTAACCATGCTTTCAATATAGTCATGCAGTCCTGGAATAACCATTTTACACTTGACATTTTAACTGATTTTCTAATCAATTACCAAACTCAAATACCTCATTACTTGGGATAAAAACAGAGAAAACAAACCAAAAACAATACATTATTGTGCATCACATGATGCGAAATCCTGCGAGATTTTCCCTATATCACTATCCCAGAAGTGATGCTCCGTTCTTTTAGCTCAAACTGCTCGGTGGTACATGGCAGAATGCCACTTCAACACCGACACAGGTAAGAGGTTGAAAACTGATGTAAATGTGTGTGAAATTACCTGAAAAGCTCCCAGGTGTGCACCCTCGGTTGTGCTATTGTTAGGAAGGGGAAGCGAGTGTGAGTGGCGAAAACTAATGGATGAATACAGACAGACGGGGAAAGAATGTTTGGCGTGTGTGTGTGCACCTGTTTATGTGTGTGCGGTGCCGGCCTGTGTGTGCTTCTCCTGCAGGAGGAGACAGCTGAGGCTCAGTGATGGGGTCACTCCGTCACATCCAGGAAAACACAACTTTAGCAAAAGTGAGGGAATATTCATAGCCCTCAGTTTGCTCAATGCCAAGAAATGTATCACACTACTGTGGAAAGACTCAAAGACCAGATGTGACTCAGTGGTTGAATATTTATTTATTTATTTACTTATTTATTTATTCAACCCCCCCTCCCCCCCAATTTTTAAATTATTTATTTATCCACTCAACTACTTTTTATGTAAACTTTTAATTTTGTATTACTAGTAGACCTATTACTTCAAATGTATTTCTGTTTCAATCTTATTTTATGTTGTTACTAATCAGTTTCATTATTTGTTTTCTTTTCATTCCATCCATTTCGTCAAGATAACTCCTTGATTTGGAATGCAATGTTTTATTTCACTGCACAGTGCACTTGTCGTACATTGCCAACTGTTTTTGTATAGTGTAACAGAGAAGCAATGTTATTGATATTGTTTTGTATCTTGTCTGTAAAACTAAAAAAAAAAGATATTGCGGAAAAAAAGTTACAAAACCAAAGCTGTTAATGTGGCAAAAAGTAGTTTGAAAAATTCACATAAAAAAGTCAAATTAAGAGTGAATCGGTATAGACAATACCTGTATTTCAAACCAGAAGGTCCAAACAGGGGCATCGAGGCCATGAGAATAGAAGACAAAATATTCTCCACTGAGGTCAAACTGCGGCGTACCGTCACCAAATGACCAGGTGGAGAGACTGGCTCCATGATGCGGCATCAAATACAGAGACATATGGCTGGGACCTGCACAGTGCACAGCACAGAAAACGACTCACACATCACTTCACCTCACTTCCCTTAAGAAATATTACGCACAGCCTAATGTTATTTGCAAACAAGAATAGGAACAAATTCTGTAATTTGTTGCTTAATTGTACACTTCAGCCTTGTGGCAACTGCACATAGTTCACTGTAGGTGAAAAAGCCATAATGTGACTTCCATGTATGCAATTACTGTGTGCAGTCTACTTGCTTGTTCATCAAGGAAAATACACAGACTACTCATTTCAAAATGGGTATTTTTTTCTAATTACAGCATACAAACTTAAACTAGTGACTAATGACATTTTAACTCATACAGACCCAAACAACCACCAATGACCAAAATCATCTCCTGATATAAATGTCATCTTTTCATGGTCATCAGATATGACCCATTTGGACATTCAGATACTCCATAGTGAACATTGAAACACTGTCATCTTCTACAACATTGATTCATCAGTAAAACCCATGGAGTGGTTAGAGAGGCTTGTTTTTATGTTTGATTAATGACACTTTTTGCTGTAAAAGTGACTTTTTCTTCAGTTTTCTGTTATGATTTAATAAACTTTGAATTTACTCTGAGCTTTTATGAACATCTACATGATCAGTGAAGTAAATAAAAGAAATACCAAATTTAAAACAAAGAGGATAAGATTATAATGATGATAAATCACAAGAAAGATTAGATTTGGAGAAAAACAATTATTTAGAAGTCAACACAAAAGTAGTTCTGGGTCTTTACAAGTTAAAGATGGATCAGAATACTTACTAAAGGATTCACATGAAACAAATGAGACCAGAATGACTCCTGGAGAAAAAAAATGACTTAATATTTTCATGTCACCACGTATTCTACTCCCTCAACACAAACTGTTGTGATGTCATCCTCAATGTGACAATGGTGAAGCATAATGAAACTTAAATTAAACAAGTGAAAAAGCAAGCAGAGCTTACAACCCACCTGGTTGCACAATACTTTACCCCTCCTGTTCACTGATACCCTGCCTACCCAGGAATTAATTTTAGCTTTCAATCTTTTCAAAATCTTTTCTAAAAATTTGTATAAAAAAATTTCAAAAAAATAAATAAAAAGCACATGTAAAAGAAAGACAGGCACATGTAAAAAACATGTGTGTGAAATTAAATTGTGTTCTGCACCTCTCCTCGTGGTAAGGGACATGTGTGTTGCATTTGAGAAGACGGAATTCCTGGTATATCTTTAGGAGAACATTAAGTGGAAAAGTGTTCGATGGGCATCAGTGGTATTACATCTTTAAGATACTTCTCATTGGCCGAACCGTTGAATCACAGTGCTGGGCTTTTGACTCAGACTCATATCTCGACCTTGAAGTATGCACGTTTTTCCTCACCTTTGGCACTGAACGTCATCTTGATGGTTCCCCAGCTGGTCTCCTCTTTGGACACCAGCTGAAACTCCACTGGAGAGCTGGGAGACACCTCTGACGCAGGAAGGTACCAGTTCTTCCTACAAATGAAGAAGATTGTGAAAAGTTTTAATTTTAAGACTGAGCAGCTTCAAGATAAAGAATTAAATTGAAGTAGAGTGATGTTACAGACTTGCTGAGGAATTTCACTGGCAGGAACCAGGGGTAACCGCAGAAGGGCCGGTCCTCCCGGCAGCGAGTGCGAACGCTGTCGTTGATCTCAGGGATGTGGGGTGTGACGTGCTGAATGCCTGTGTAGTCAAAACTGTTAATCCACAGACCAGAGTCCTGGCTCTCCACCTCACCCTGGAGATTGTGGAAGGTCCGTGTGGTATGCTGTAGGAAGCACAGAAAACAGAATACAATATTCAGGACATGCTTACATTCACGCTGTGAAACTCAGATTTTCTGTTCTTGCCAGATTTATTTCAGCAAAATCAAGATGAAGATCTATTTAAACAGACAGAGACTTGCAAAGATACCTTGGATTATGTTCTGCTATACAAATAATTGTGAGTGATGACAAAACAGACCGCTATCACCAGTATATGTTCTAATATTTGTTGTCTCTGTGAACACTGTTCCTTTTAAAAAGGTTAACTTGCTTTATAATCCCTGTAGGGAAAATTGGTCTCAAAATTTTCCGTATCATAGTACACACAACACCTAGCATTACCAGTTAGAACATAGGACACATTAGAAGCAGTGAGCCGCCACTAGAGGTGCTTCATCAGCTCAGGAGCACCCATAGGAGAATTAGCTTATATGTACCTGTATTAAATGGTGGGGGGAAGCTAGAGGACCCAAAGAAAACCATACAGAGCTGACAGAACAGGTAAATTCCACATGGAAGTGTCTGATCTTACTGAGTGTCAAACCTTGAACCTTCTAGCTAGCTGTAGGGCATAAGTGCTAATCCTGACTTCACATGCTATGGGAATTATGGTAAATACTAGTTATGAAGTCAAAAATTGCACATGAACACCCCCTCATGTTGGATTTTCCATGCTGCTGTTCGCTGATGATTTTGCACATTTAGAGTATACATAAATTGCAAAAAAAAAAAAAAAAAAAAAGAACTAAAAACACAAAAAAATACTGTAGCAGATGAATTATAACATGTCCAAAACTCTTTTACCGTAAGTAGCAGGTCACAATTAATTGTGTGTCAGCCATTTTTCTTTTCAATACGACAACAAAAGCACTTGAAAACAAGGCACTTGTAATTTCGAATACACAAGTGGAAAGAATAATCTTCCCAATAGCATGTGAAGACAGCATTAGTCCCCTGTTGTTCCTATTTCTCTTATGCTAACATTCTTCCTGAATGAGTAATATTGCATGCCCCCCCCCCCCCCATCTGCTTGTTTCTACCATTTTATAATGATGAAGGCTGCACATCATTTTGACAGAATCAATCACTGAAGGTGATCAACTTTAATATTATATTTACATGTCAATAAGGTATCTCCTGTTCAGGTGCAGGCTGCACAGTCATGGGTTACAGCCTTTGTGACCCACTACAGGTCACAAAGGGGTAGGAGCATATGCTGGATTTCCTCCCACTTCAGTCAGAGTGTTCATTAAATAAGATTGTCCTTCATTCAGAGAGTCTTGCCGGCTTCTCATTATTCCCCTGACTTCATACCCTATGCTTATGGGTGAAGGTATGCTGATAATTCCAGTCTATAGTGTGGCAGCAAAGCAATCAGAAGTAAATTACAACCCTGAAGTCATCTGTCTGAAGAGAAAACAGATCTTATATCCCCTGTTTTCTAATTCTATAAAATCTGCTTCATGTGATGATGCGGACATGCAAAATTACTCCATGGTCTGTCTCTGCAAAATGTCTAAAGCCTCAGTCACAAAGTTTCTTACGAACGATGGGTTTGTGTGAGTCTCCTGGTTCGTAGGAGTTCTGGAATTCGTAGACATTCGTGGACAGAGCAGTAGTTTCTTACAGCCATTTTATGAAGTCGGTATGGCTGCCGTTCAAAATGCAAGAGCATCTTGAGGCCTCCATGAGAAAATGATGTGATTTTGTATCGCATGAACACCATACAGTTGTCACAGTCTTCGTAACGGTGCCTTGGGACCTTCCTACATCAGATCCACGGCCACTTCATGAATTTTGTCGTAAGGTGAATGTATGTCAGCCCAATGTGAAACTCACAGCACTCTCAAGTCGATGGTAGGAAGCTCTTAGGCTGTTTCAGAATATTTAGATTGGTATATAAACAGTAGCCGTGTACTGAAAGTCCTGTGTCGTGATCATCGCATTCAAGATGGTAATAATGCCCACAAGACTGAAACTTCTACAGCTACAACATGAAGAAGAGGAAGATCAAGCGGTTATGGCCGCTGGTTTGGTCCAACAGCAGTGGAAGAAGAGGGACATTCTAAAATGCTTAATGTAAAAAAAGCTTAACGTAGTTTAATGCCCCAGAACAATGATCAATCATCACCAAAGTTCATGTGGACATCTGTAATCATGTCCACTTTCACCTCTGCAAAAAAAACATAACATAGTTTAATCTTTCAGTACTGTTCATGCATTTATTCATTCATTTTCTGAACTGCCTTATCCTCCAGACAGTTGCGGAGGCGCTGAAGCCTATCCCTGCATTAGAGCTGTCCACGCATAATTTGGTGATGATTGATGCTCTTTTCAGACATTAAACTGCATTAATCTATTTTTCATTTAGCCTTTTAGGATGTGAATGTGCATTTATGTTTGAGAATGTGCACTCTCCATGGTGCTGAATCCGCATTCCTGTGACGTATCTGGGAAAACTGACCTGTACTGTTAGAAATTAGGAGTCATAATAAGACATCAGATGAGGAAATTTTAAGTAGAAGGTATAAGAATAAAACAAAGGCACACAAGAATAATAGAGGGAAGTAAATGCATTCGCATTCTCTCCATCACCCTGATCCACATCACCCGGGTACTGTGGACTCTGCAGGTGTTGTGTTTTCAAGCTAATTTTTCTGTTAAAACACTTTCTTCCCTTCAGCACCATGGTTTGAGTCCAGTCATTCACTCCGTCTTGAAAATTTGTATTCGACTGCATCAAAGAATGGCACCAGTACCACACGAATGACACAGTACTGCCTATAGAAACGCCTTTTGTCCACCTTAAGAAAGTCATGTGAATCTGTCTGTACATCTGTTCATGTGAACACCGTAAGGGACCCCTAATAACAATGTAATGTGTTCTTATGATCTACTTGCGGCCAGTGTAAGAACATGTGGGTTGTGGAATGGCTTCCTGATCCACAAACGTCTTAGGTTGTTTCTAAGGCATTCGTTAGTGCGCCCTGTGAAAGGGGGTTTCGTGCTGTGTTTGTGGAAAATCTTAGACAAGATCACTTACGAACTTAGGGACGGTCCATGAACGCTCCATTGTTATAAGGTTGCCTTGAGAAGGTCGTACGAAATGCTCCATAAATCGTTCGCACAGTGTTTGTAGCCATTTGTAACGGCATTTGTGACTGAGGCTTAAGTCTAAACCAACCTCAAGTGAGAACATGTGTGCTGTGACTTTTCACCTGCAGGAAGACTCTTTTTGGCCTCGGACTGTCAGGATTGCCCGAATATGGGAAAAAGACACCAGAGGACACCAAGAGGAACATGATGAGGAAAACTGAACCCAAACCAGCCAGGATCCACTTAGTGCTCCGTACTAAGTAGATGAAATGAAGCTATGACAGACAGGAAAAAACACTCAGTAAAGCTGTAATTCATTAGGCACAACATGAAATAGAGGATTTATGTGGGAATACTTACAAAAAAAGAGGAGAGGAAGATGGTGGTCAGGGTGACCAAAGAGGCCAGCACCACTTCAGGTGGTATTTCTGTTCCGCTGCGCCCCATGATAGGTGTGAAAATCTCAAACACCACCCAGATAAGGAACATGAAGTGAACGTAAGGTAGTGCTAAACCCAGCAGGTAGAGGATGCTATACTTCACTGACGCTCCTGGAAAGAGATGGAGATCCTATGGTTTATTTGACAACAATAAACCACCTTAGAATCAGAGCTTCGGCTACTTTTCTGCCTCTTTAAATTGATCAAATAGGTTTATGAGGAAGGAAGTTTAAAAAAAAATATTAGACTCATGGAAAAACTAAATTATGTTAACAATTTAAACCAGGGGTGTCAAACTCATTTTCCTTCAGGGGAGGCATTCAGCCCAATTTGGTCTCAAGTGTGACAGAGCGGTAATATAATAGCATAAATATACCTACTCATAATGACAACTCCAAATTTTTCTCTTTAGTACAAAAAAGTTAAATTACAATATGAACATTTTGACATTTACAAACTATACTCTCATGAAAAAATGTGAATAACCTGAACAACCATGTAAAACCTGACATTTCTTATGAACAATATTATGCCTCATCTTATCATTTACACATGTGCATTGCAACTCACAGACCACAGTGGATCTACAAAGATGAAAAGCATTTAGTAACAGGCATAACATTGGTAAAACTGCACTTATTATTCTTAAGAAATATCAAATTGTTTACAAGTTATTAGATTTTTTTGTGAAAGGATAGTTTGTAAATGTAAATATGTTCATAATGCAATTTTACTTTTTCAATTTTTTGCATTAAAACAAAGACATACATTTGGAATTGCCATTATTTATAGCTTTTCATGCTACTGTACTGGTCTGACCTTGATTGGTCTATCAATGATTTTGATAACCTTGACTGTTAATATCTTCAGTGTAATTTTTGGATGTTGCAAACTGATCTCATGGGCAGGATTGGACCCTGTGGTGGGTCACTTTTGTTTGACACCCCTGGTTTAAAGAGTGAAAAAATGCTTCATTAACAGAAACAGAAAATTTAAAACAAAAAGCGTAAACAGAAATTTTAAAACAAAAGGCGGGGCTTGCCAATAACCCCCTCGGTCACACAACACCTCCTGCCCACTGATACCCTTCCTATCCAGGGATTAATTTGGAGTCTTCAAGTCTTTTTTTTTTCAGCCTTTTTTGAAAAATCTTTTTAAAACAATCTGTAAAAAAAAAAAAAAAAAAAAAAAAAAAAAAAGCAAAAATTGAGAGGAAGGCAAATGTAAAGAACGTGAAGAATTTGAAAAGAATAAGGTCAATAGTGTCCAAGAAATTGGTTGGACAATGTTGGATTTTTTCAGTCATTCATTTATCTTCTGAACGTGCTTCATCCTCACTAGGGACAGTTGCTATCCTATCCCAGCTAGGTGAAGGTGAGTTACACCCAAGACGAATCGCCAGTTCACTGCAGGGCTAACATACAGAGAAAAACAACCAATCACCCTCACATTCACACCTATGGGAAATTAAGATTAACCAATAAACCTATCAGTGCATATCTTTGGATGGTGGGAGGAAGATGAAGTACCAAGAGGAAACCCATGCAAACACAGGGAGAACATGCAAACTCCACACAGAAAGGTCCCTGGTTGGAATCGAACACAGGACCTTCTTGCTGTGAAGCAACAGTGCACTGCAGCACCGTGTTGAGTGAAAATTTTTAAATATTTGTAAAAAAAACAAACAAAAAAAAAACATTGAAATTCAGATATTGAACTGTGCAATGCACCTCTCCTAGTGGTAAAGCTGTGTACATACATCCACTGATGGCTCTGCATACATCACCAGTGATGTTCCTGGGGTCGCTGGGTGTTTTGGGTCTTTTGACAGCATACATCCTCCAGGTGACCCAGCCGGGGCTGGTCATACCTCGGCTTGTGTCCAGATGGCTGAGCTACCATGACTCCCCTCTTCTGAGCCATTGCCATCTGAAGCATGTCACTTTCCATCCAGCTTGCTGACAGTCACTGACCAGTCCTGTGTACTTTGAGAGCTTCTTCTCAAAGGCCTCTTCTAGGTGGTCTTCTCACAGAACTGTCATCTCCACTAGCAAAGCTTGTTTGGTGGACATGTGGATGATGTCTGGTCTCAAGGTGGTGACCGTGATGTGGCTGGGAAACTCCAGCTGCGGCTGTTTGAGGTCCACCAACTGCTGCCAGTCTTTCCCAGAGGTCAGGATTCCTGCAGATGTTCTTCTGGCAGGGGTTGCTTGCTCCCCAGCTCTGACAAAGGGGATGGATTTCTTGGAGGGTTGAAGTTGCTTTGCCCACACAAGACCAGTGCTGATGCTGAAGCAATGGTCTTAAAGACTTGGTCGAGTCTTCATCGGTATCGACCATCTCCAAGTGCCCTAGTACAGCAGCTGAGGATATGTTCTGGAATTCCTCGCATGGAACACACAGGGCATACTGGTGTCTCTACTATGCCCCGTGTGTGCAGGTTTAACAGAAGCATGTCATACACTGCCTGGATGAGGAATTTGATACAGTGAGGCTCAGCTTTCCAGAGTTGAGTCCAGGTGATGTTCCTCTCAACTGCATTCTCCCACGTCGTCCCTGGTCCCTGTTGTTTCATCCTCACCTCCTTGCAAGACCTTGACTCCTCCGCTGCTTCTCTCATTTCATCCTGAATAAGGTGCTGCCTTTCCTTCCCCTTGATGTTCAATTGGGGAAAAGATCCAAGCCCTGCACAGCTTTTGTGTGACCACTCCCACCAACCTTGCCTCTGCATCTTGGACAGCATCCTCCACCCTCAGAATCCACCGGTAGCCTGGGATTGATTCAATCATGACTGTGAGGTCATCCACGAAATGCCCTGATGGGTGATTGCTGTTGTCCTGACTTCATTCAGGGACCTCTGCACTCTGGTTCAGTAGACTTAGTGAGCATGTTCCCTGCACGGGAGAACAGTCACAGAAATAGGGCACCCTGTGAGGATTTGGACATCCAAGATGGTGCCACGTATGCACACCTCGGTGCTTTGCTCCGTAGTATTTTGTTTATGTTTGGTTATACGTAGTGTCTTAAGCTGTCCTTCCATCATCCAATACACTCGGGAAGAACTTATTAAGACTGAACATTCATCCAGCTACACTTTTTTACTGCTTTCCACTGATCCTGGCACTTTCTCAGAACTTTTAGCTGGAGGAGCGGCAGCTCTCTATGGGATGTTCACGAGATGCAGACAGGGCAAACTAGCTGGTGCACACATTAAGCTCAGACAGTGGGGATTTTGTACAGCACCCCATCTATACATCTGGTCCACTCCCTGAACAATAAGATACACGAACTGCTGCTCTCTCCCTCCTCCTTGAACTGCCACCTTACCGTGGTGGGGGAGTTTGAGCGCCCTAATGATCCCAGGAGCTATGTTGTCGGGGACTTCATGCCCCTGGTAGGGTTTCCCAAGGCAAACAGGTCCTGGGTGACAGGCTAGACTAAGAGCAGCTCAGAAGCCCCTATGAAGACAAAACACCTAAGGATCATGACGTCGCCCGGTCTGGCGCCCCACCCTGGGGCCAGGCCTGGGGTTGGGGCTCGTAAGTGAGCGCCTGGTGGCTGGGCCTTTACCCACGGGGCCCGGCCGGGCCCAGCCCAAAAGAGCAACATGGACCCACCCTCGGTGGATTCACCATCCACCGAGGGAGCCATAGGGGCGGGGTACAATGTGGATTGGGTGGCAGTCAACGGCAGGGGGCTTGACAACCCAATCCCTGGACAGAGTCTAGCTCATGGGACATGGAATGTCACGTCGCTTGGGGGGGAAGGAGCCAGAGCTTGTGAGAGAGGTTGAGAGATACCGTCTAGATATAGTCGGGCTCACCTCCACACACAGCTTGGACTCTGGAACTCAACCCCTCGAGAGAGGCTGGACTCTCCACTTCTCTGGCGTTGCCCGCGGTGAGAGGCAACGGGCTGGTGTGGGCTTGCTCATAGCCTCTCAGCTCAGCCGCCATGTGTCTGACTTTTCCCCGGTGAATGAGAGGGTCACGTCCCTGCGCCTTAGGGTCGGGGACAGGTGCCTCACTGTTGTCTCAGCCTATGGGCCAAACAGCAGTGCAGAGTACCCGGCCTTCTTGGAGTCCCTGGGAGGGGTGCTGGATGGTGCTCCAACTGGGGACTCCATTGTTCTCCTGGGTGACTTCAATGCCCACGTGGGCAATAACAGTGAGACCCGGTGATGGGGAGGAACGGCCACCCTGATCCGAACCCGAGTGGTGTTTTGTTATTGGACTTCTGTGCCAGTCACAGTTTGTCCATAACAAACACCATGTTTGAACACAAGGATGTCTGTAAGTGCACTTGGCACCAGGACACCCTAGGCTGGAGGTCAATGATCGACTTCGTTGTCGTGTCATCAGACCTCCGGCTGCGTGTTTTGCACACTCGGGTGAAGAGAGGGGCAGAGCTGTCAACCGATCACCACCTGGTGGTGAGTTGGATCCACTGGCAAAGGAGGAAACCGGACAGACTCGGCAGGTCCAAACGTGTTGTGAGGGTCTGTTGGGAATGTCTGGCAGAGCCTGATGTCAGCACAGTCTTCAACTCCCACCTCTGGGAGAGCTTCTCCCAGATCCTGGGGGAGGCTGGGGACATTGAGTCTGAGTGGACCCTGTTCTCCACTTCGATTGTTGAAGTGGCTGCTCGGAGCTGTGGCCGCAAGGTCTCCGGTGCCTGTCGTAGTGGCAATCCCTGAACCCGATGGTGGACCCTGGAAGTAAGGGATGCCGTCAAGCTGAAGAAGGAGTCTTATCAAGCCTTGTTGGCTCGAGGGACTCCTGAGGCAGCTGATGGGTACAAGCGGGCCAAGCATGCCGCAGCCCGAGCGGTTGCGGAAGCAAAAACTCAGGTCTGGGTGGAGTTCGGGGAGACCATGGAGAAGGACTATCGGTCGGCCTCAAGGAAATTCTGGCAAACCATCCAGCGCCTCAGGAGGGGGAAGCAGTGCACCACCAACACTGTTTACAGTGGAAGTGGGGATCTGCTGACCTCAATTGGGGATGTTATCAGACGGTGGAAGGAATACTTTGAGGATCTCCTCAATCCTACTGTCACATCTTCCATGGAGGAAGCAGAGGCTGAGGTCTCAGAGGTGGACTCGTCCATCACCCAAGCTGAAGTCACTGAGGTGGTTGGCAAGCTCCATGGTGGCAGAGTGCCAGGGGTGGATGAGATTCGCCCTGAGTACCTTAAGTCTCTGGATGTGCAGGGATTGTCTTGGCTGACACGTCTCTGTAACATCAGGCAGTCGGGGACAGTGCCTCTGGATTGGCAGACTGGGGTGGTGGTCCCCCTTTTTAAGAAGGGGACCGGAGGATGTGATCCAACCACAGGGGGATCACACTCCTCAGCCTCCCGGGGAAAGTCTATTCCAGGGTACTGGAGAGGAGGATCTGACTGATAGTCGAACCTCGGATTCAGAAGGAACAACGCAGTTTTTGTCCTGGTTGCGGAACGCTGGACCAGCTCTACACTCTCTATCAGGTGCTTGAGGGTTCATGGGAGTTCGCCCAACCGGTCCACATGTGTTTTGTGGATTTGGAGAAAGTGTCTGACCGTGTCCCTCGTGGTATTCTGTGGGGGCTGCTTCAGGAGTATGGGGTCCGGGGCCCTTTGCTAAGGGCAGTCCGGTCCTTGTATGACCGAAGCAGGAGCCTGGTTCTCATTTGCAGGCAGTAAGTCAGACCTGTTCCAGGTGCATGTGGGACTCCGGCAGGGCTGCCCTTTGTCACCGGTTCTGTTCATAATTTTTATGGACAGAATTTCTAGGCGCAGCCAGGGGCCGGAGGGGGTCCAGTTTGGGGACCACAGAATTTCATCTCTGCTTTTTGCAGATGATGTTGTCCTGTTGTCCTCATCGAACCTGGACCTTCAGCGTGCCCTGGGGCGGTGTGCAGCCGAGTGTGAAGCAAGTGGGATGAGGATCAGCACCTCCAAATCTGAGGCCATGGTTCTCGACCGGAAAAAGGTGGT
Source organism: Sphaeramia orbicularis (assembly GCF_902148855.1). NCBI lineage: Eukaryota > Metazoa > Chordata > Actinopteri > Kurtiformes > Apogonidae > Sphaeramia > Sphaeramia orbicularis. The sequence goes on along the minus strand of NC_043968.1, from coordinate 66,288,012 downwards.
TTGCGCTCTCCAGGCCGGTGAAGAGTCTTTGCCTCAAGTGGAGGAGTTCAAGTATCTTGGGGTCTTGTTCACGAGTGAGGGAAGGATGGAGCGTGAGATTGATAGATGGATCGGTGCAGTGTCTGCAGTGATGCAGTCGCTGTATTGGTCAGTTGTGGTGAAGAAGGAGCTGAGCCAAGAGGCGAAGCTCTCAATTTACCGGTCAATCTACGTTCCTACCCTCACCTATGGTCATGAGCTTTGGGTCATGACCGAAAGGACAAGATCCCGGATATAAGTGGTCGAAATGAGTTTCCTCTGCAGGGTGGCTGGGTGCACCCTTAGGGATAGGGTGAGGAGCTCAGTCACCAGGGAGGAGCTCGGCGTAGAGCCGCTGCTCCTCCACATCGAGAGGGGCCAGCTGAGGTGGCTCAGGTATCTGTTTCGGATGCCTCCTGGACGCCTCCCTGGGGAGGTGTTCCGGACATGTCCCACCGGGAGGAGGCCTCGGGGAAGACCTAGGACATGTTGGAGAGACTATGTCTCTTGACTGGCCTGGGAACGCCTTGGGGTCCCCCCGGAAGAGCTGGAGGAGGTGTCTGGGGAGAGGGAAGTCTGGGCATCCCTGCTTAGACTGTTGCCCCCGCGACCCCGCCCCAGATAAGCGGCAGATAATGGATGGATGGATGGAACTGCTGCTTCTTAACAGCAGAAATACAGACTTTTGCAGATCGGCCACCCTGTGTTTCACTGAAACCTGGCTCAGGGAACACACCCCGGACAAAGGATTACATCTACCGGGCTTTCGTCTTCTCCGAGCTGAACATGTAACGGAGCTCTCAGGGAAGAAGAGAGGTGGCGAAATATGCTTCTATATTAACAAAGGTTGGTGTGCAGATGTCACAGTGATGAAGAAATCTTGCAGCCCCCACTTGGAAACATTTTTCATAAACTGTAACCTGCTTAATTCACCACGGGAGTTCCCCTCATTTATTCTGGTTGGGATTTGCATTCCAACTCAGGTCTGTGTCAGTGAGGCTTTACATCACCTGGTTGACCAGATAACTGATATAGAAAGAAAACATCGAGATTCCCTGCTCATTGTTCTCGGGGACTTTAACAGAGCAAACCTCAGCCGTGAATTGCCAAGGTACAGACAGCATGATAAGTGTCCCACCAGGGACAAATACACTCTGGACCACAGTTACACCATTTTAAAGGCTGCATATCACTCTGTCCCCTGCGCAGCCTTGGGGCTCTCAGATCACTGCATGGTTCATTTTCTCCCAAGTTACAGGCAGCGATTCAAATCTGCTAAGCCTGTAGTGAAGACTGTGAAGAGATGGACCACTGAGTCAAAACTGGGCCTGCTTTGATAGCACTGATTGGAAGGTTTTTGAGGCTGCTGCTACAGATCTCAACAAACTCACTGACACTGTCACATCCTACACTAGCTTTTGTGAGGACATGTGTGTGCCAACCAAAACCTTCTGCACATACATAAACAATAAACCCTGGTTCACTGCAAAACTCAGGATGCTTCATCAGGCCAAGGAGGGTTGTAACGGTGCACTTGTTTGTACCGAACTGTTTTGGTTCGGGGCCTTCAGTATAATATGGAGGTGTACCCAATGAATACATGTAGCCTATGTGAAGAATGCAAACACTCAGGAAGCAGGGTGGCTGTAAGTAGTACCCATGTGCAGGGTTTCCTCTATATACATTCAGCAGCAGTAATTTCTCAGCACCACAGCAAAAAACCCAAAACATGATAACAGAGAGTATAACAGGCACGAGTCGGACATTCAAAGCATGTTAGGTTTCACTTTGGGTTTTCAGTATGTTGCAGCTTCGTGGCACAAAAGAGTCCACAGGTTCCTTTCTAGCAAAACGGTTTTTATTTTTTAACTCAACTTAGCAAAATGAAATGAACCTCCTCCTCTTCTCCTTCACCATGCCTCTGCTGCAGTGTTACTGTGAGGTCACATTCACAGCACCTCAGGGAATTCTGAGGCATTCAAAAACAACTCAGTAAATTACAGTGTTTGCCATAAACAAATATTGAACATTAAAAAAATTCAGAAATACATAATGTGGGGTGCCTGTTAATGCACAAATGACTGAACAATATTTTTTTTAAATGTACTGTGCCCCACAGGTAGTTACAGAGTGCACACCCCTACCCCACCCCCTTCACTGGTCTCCTTCACCGTACCAAAAACGTGTCAAAAATGTATTGAACTGAAGACCCCTGTCCCAAAATGTACCGAACCAAAATTTTTCTGTAACACTGCACCCCTAATTTGCACCCTTACATGAATTTACAGCATTACACTGATTACACATGGTATTATTCTCATCTCTTCTGGCGAAATCTAGCCAAGCTTTGGATTGCTTTTTCCTCTCCATAGCCCCTTTTACACAGCACTTCTGTTTCATCTTTATTCTGGAATGACGTCTGTGTAAACAAAATGGTGGGATCATTTGATCCCATCTCTGTCATGGCTCTGTAACATCTCTGTAGGTTGTAACAGAGCCATGATAAAGGTAGAATCGTGATTTGTGTCTGTCTTTCACTGTTTCACAAATGTGGCTGACTCTGGAGAGGTTAGCTAAGAAGCTATACTTGTGGTATTTCCAATCTGCAAGTTATACATCACACTATACCCTGCGCTGCATCAACACCCCTTTGATTCCGGAACACAGGTCCGCTGTGTAAAAGTCCAGCCAGTCTCACCTCTGTTACTCCTTTGGCTTGGCTGTGTAAATCAGTTAATGGTGGCAAAAGGGTGGGATCACCCTCTCACCTTTTTCCGGGATCTCTGTGTAAAAGTGGCAAATGATTTCTCGTGGTTAAAGCAGATCAGCGGGTGATGTAATTACCTAATGTACTGCACCACAGTGTAGGGAAAACCAGAAAACATGGTGATAGTAAATGATAAATCAAGTGTTTCCTGTGGATTTGATCTCTTGGCGTGAAGGTGTGTAATGGGGGGTGGTGTTTGCCAGTGGGTGAGGCAGTTTCCATCCTACTTATTCAATGGGGGTGTGTGTGTGTTAATATACGGGGCGGTGTGGTCCATGCCGCATGTACCTGACAATGGTAGTGCAAAGTGAAAGTGAAACTCCTCTATGTCCCCCGTGGTTGTGAAGCTCATTTACCTTTTCCCTACCGAATGAAACTTCACAAACTTACAGCTTACCTTACCAGTGGATATGCTGAAGATTCGTTGAGAAGAATTGATAATGCTGGAAGTGTACAGTTCTGATGGAACTGATCAATCGGAACTGGTTCTAAGTTGGAACCAGTTTTTGATTCTCACCCCTAGTAAACATGGTCCAGCGTATTTTTCCCTCTGATGGCACAATCCACATACTGGACACATTTAGGAACAAAGTCCATAAGCATGCTTGTCTGAAGCAACAATAAAAAACACCACTGGGATGGGCAAGCTACTGTTTGTTTACAACAGCGAGCAGGAGGCCAAGGACACTGGTAACATTAGCATCTGGCGGGATGTAAACAGCAGTCACAATGGCTACTGTTAGATCCCTTGGGAGATAAAAGGGCCTAGAGGAGACTACCAGTATCTCTATATCAGGGCAAAAGTGTGTTTCAGTGATCCTGCTGTTGCTGCACCAGAACGTAAACACAAAGCTGCCACTTTTCGATGATAAACATGATGCTGCTGTTCCTCACAAAGCCGTTCTTAGTGGTCAGTAGCTCCAATTCGTCCACTTTCACTGTTACAGATCTGGTGTTGGTCATAAAGACATTCTAAGTAGTTTCAAAATGCAAAAAAAAAGAAATGTGAGTGAGCAAAAAAAAAAAAAAGAGTTGAGTGAGTGATAAACATGACACAATTTATTGAAAACAACAATTAAACTGAAATAGGCTGTTCTTCAGCCCATCAAAGGTTTAAGACCACAGCCTTTAAAAGCCAAAATCTGTGCAAAAATGTGGATTCAGTGTCATTTTATGTCAGGTATTCACATTGTCATGACCTCCTGATGGCAAAGGCAGAAAATCTTTCTCTCTTTGAACGTGGTCAGATTGTTGAGCTGCATAAGCAAGGCCTCTTACAATGTGCCATCGCTGCTGAGGTAAGACAGTCATTTTGAGTCCACTGTCTGAAACTTATGTCCATTCTTGTTAACTTCCCTTGCCATCCATCCTAAAATGTTCTCAATTGGATTTAGATCAGGGGAACATGTAGGATCGTCCAAAAGAGTGACGTTATTCCTCTGGAAGAAGTCCTTTGTCAGGTGGGCATTGTGAACTGCAGTCCTGTTTTTAAACCCAGTCATTATCAGACCAGGGCCATCAGTCATGAGGGATGCCCCCTGCAACATCTCCACACAGCCAGCTGCCGTTTGACGCCCCTGCACAACCTGAAGCTCCATTGTTCCACTGAAGGAAAAGGCTCCCCAGATCATGATGGCGTCCCTCCACTGTGCTGCGTAGAAAACATCTCAAGTGGGATCTCCTTGTCATGCCAGTAACGTTGGAAGCCATCAGGACAGCCAAGCAATGTTCCCTCTAATTTTTCATGTGTCTGAGCAAACACACAAACTCCCTGAGCAGTCCCTTGGACCACTGAGAACAACATCAGATGTGCACACTGTGGTCACGCCAGTATCACATCTGTCCAAGTTAGATGGTTTACTAAAAGAATCAAATTACAGCAGTAATTTCCATTAGGTTGGTTTTAATTAAGTAATTTAGTCCACTTACAATGAAAAAGACAAAAATTATGTTCATGACCTGTGTAGTATGTTAACACCATTGGAAGTATAAATATTTATTTTAAGTATGCCTTAACATTAACTGCCAACTGAATCGAGCCAACTATAAACTCCAATTTTGAAAACACACTTAGCATTTTTATTATAAAGCATTGACTTGTATTTTGAGTATGAGTTTGTATGTCAGTGTGTGAAACTCTTGCTGTGGTCTGGGACAGAGTCCTGCTCCTGTAACTCTTTGTCTGTAAAATATATAATTACACAATTTTCATTAGCATTTCTACTACTCATAAACTAATAACAGAATTTAATGATCATTATCCATAAATGACAATTCTTAATAAAGAACTAGATAAGCTCAAATCTGACTGAGGACTTAAATTTAACTTTATTTTTCCTGTGTGTCCAGCTCACTTCTCCAATTGTTGTACAATTTGTCCAGCTTGATGACCCCGTCTGCTTCTTTCACAGGGTGTGAGAGTCCTCCTTCTGTGGTTAGGGTGGGGCTCTTGCTCTGAAAGAATTGAGACGTACACCTTTTGAGATAAAATTTTGTTCACATTGAAACATTCACATTTTGCACAATGATGTGTGCTGTAGCACAAGCATGTTATATGGTGAAAATTCCATCAACTCTGTAAACTATATAATTACACAGTTTCTATTAGCATTTCTACTACTTGTAGTACTAGCATTTACTGATTATCCATAATAAATGAAAATTCTTAATAAATGACACAATAAGCAAAAAACTGATTGAGAAATGAAATATCACCTTACTTTTTCCATCTGTCCTTCTCACATCTCCAATGGTTGAACACTTTGTCCAGGTTGATGGCCCCATCTGCTTCTAGCTTTGACTTTATGCACATCAGCTGGTCCAAATGTGCTGCTCTTCCCCAATAATGTACCGATCACCATTCCCATCTTGCATCTTCGTATAATTCCAACCGCATTCAAATGACTTTTGTGCTGAATGTGACGCTTGAGGTAGTCCAGCTTCCACTCTGTCCACACTTTTCCCTCCGAAAACTCGCTCGCTACTTTGGCTTCGCTACATGTTTTTCAGAGCAGACCTTTCTCACTCGAAAAAGAAAAAATCTCACCCAGTTTTGACATTTTTCCTTCCGTTTGCACATTCTCTGACAGCCATTCCCTCCTAAAAGAAGCGCATTTCTTTTTTTACTTTGACTTGGTAAGTGGATGTGCCACTGTCTGTTCGTTTCACCATTATTGTAAGGGGTTGACACTAGCAAGACTAAGCATCATTCGCAGGTCATAACTCCACCGTGGCTGCGCCATTTTGCAGGTAAGCACACCAGTTGGTGGCACGTAAGGACGCCATCAATGACGTTAACTAGCTGTGTTAACACATGTGTAAACCACATCATCTCATTGGCTGACTTGTCACTCTAGGTCACACTGCAAAATGGTACAGAATAAATTGCAATGTGTTTATTTTTTCTCAGTTGAGGTTGGATTTTTATTTAATGCGCAACGCAGATTTTCTGTGTGCGGAGACCATGTTAGCAGTGCACAACTGCGCACGCGCACAGCTTAGGGGGAACAGTGCCGTCAAGGTTAAATTTTTTCTCATCAGAGAATAAAACTTTCTTCCACCTTTCAGTGTCCCATGTTTGGTGCTCTCTTGCGAAGTCTAAACAGGCAATTTTGTGGCGTTGAAGGAGAGAAGGCCTTTGAAGACATATTTTGTTCTCAAAGCCCTTCTCTCATACATGTCGTCTGATGGTGACTGGGCTGCAGTTGGCACCAGTCACGGCCTTAATTTGGGTCGACTGTCTTAACAGACAGCCAATTGGATCCTCCTGCTCAGTGCTGGTAAATTATTTTTGGGTCTACCACTTGACTGTTTTGTTTCATAACCTTCAGGATCTTTTAAGAAATTCAAAATGACTGTCTTACTGCATCTAACCTCAGCCGTGATGGCATGTTGTGAGAGGCCTTACTTACGCAGCTCAACAATCCGACCACATTCAAAGAGAGAAAGTTTCTTTGACTTCGAAATCAGGAGGTCATGACAGTGTGAAGACCTGACAGAAAATCGCACTGAATCCACATTTTGGTGCAGATTTTGGCTTTTAAAGGCTGTGGTCTTAAACTTTTGATTGGCTGATGAACAACCTATTTCAGTTTAGTTGTTGTTTTCAATAAATTGCTTACTCAAATTTTTTTTTGTCTCACTCCCATTTCTTCTTTTTGCGTTTTGAAACTACTGAGAACCTTCTTAATATCCAACATTGCAAAATGTATATTCATGCAATTTTTTAACTGGTCTTAAAAATTTTGATCAGGTGTGTATATCTATACACCCCCCCACCCCAGACAGCAGAGGTATATAGATATAAAAAGCAATCCTACAAGAATCAATGAAATATATATCAAAAACTCAATTGAACTGCTGGGGGAATCGCATTTGTTTTGTTTTAGAACATTAAAATTTTTTGCTTTGGGCAATGGTTTATAAATATATTCTTCTTCAGCCTCTGAAAACCTGGAATACATTAAACTAAATTAAGAACTAAGCTAAACATAGTCACTTGGACTAAATAAATAAAATCATTTGTGCACTAAAACTAAATTGAAATAAAAAAAACAAACTGAAAGACTAAATGAATGAAAACAAACAAACAAAAAAAAACTCACTGTAAGTGAATGTTTTCTCCTGTGTGCTGTGGATCCTTAAACAAGCTTTTACCTCTGTGCTTAAACTCGTTGGCCAGCAGCAGTCGGGTGGCCAGGGGGAAGGCCACCATTAGCATTGGGACATAGGCTGAGCACAGGCCCTGCTGGCTGAGCCACACCAGGCTGCAACACCACAGCAATAAGCTCACATCAAAGTACAGATCACCCAGCTCCACCAGGCGGACACCCTGCACACAAAACGCACAAATATCCGTCACAGTGGAGATTTATCATCAGTTCAAACTGGTTCCACTAAAAATGTCTCTAACCATCTTTGGAAAGTGCTGTAAATCATCATCACCTAATAGCCTATATGGATTAATACAGGAACAAAGAAGGAGAAGCATGACTGAAGTTGCCAGTTCCCTTTTACACCAGAATCACAATGTGTTTGTTAACACTCTATCAGCAAAATTACTGGTTTAATTCATACCAAAATGGGTTTATAGATTGCCAATGACCCAGAATAGATCTGATTACATTTTGGGAAAAGTAGGTCAAAGTTCAAATTTTTTATGAATTTTTACCCCCCCCCCCCCCCCCAATTACTTATAATGGGTGAAATTTCAAATGTCTATAAAAACGTCAATTTTGTTTCAGTTTACTTTAAACTTGGCACATATAGGCAATTGATATGCTGACATCAGCACACACATACACATAATGAGATCAGCTGGATCGATGCCAAAATAAGCTACAATATGTTGCGAGGGGTGGAGTTTGTTGTGCCTGGCACCACTTGTTAGATCATGATTCAGATTTAGTTCAAACACAGAATGAGTTGAGGTAATGACTCCTCTGTCCTATGAAAGGAAACTTGTTCAAGCAGTATTTAGAAACAAGGCCACAGATAAAAGCAGCTCCCTCATCAGGTTTTTTTTTTTTTTAGCAGCTTTATGTCGTCTGGGACAAAGGTGAGTCTGTGTCCTTTCTGGAGTCTGGCCATAAAAAGTAGACTTGTGAGATGGTTAGCTGTAGCTCTGTGTGAAAAATAAACCTTCTGTGATGGTTTATATAAAGCCAAAACTTACTGGCAGTCAGACATGCACTGAATAAACCATTTGCTCTATATATCTAAAGAGAAGATTAACATACTGTAGGTATGTCCGTCCAATTGCTGCAAGCATCACACACACAATTCCTTTTCATAGCTTTAAAAACAGGGAATATTTTGACACAACTTTTCTGAAATAATTATTTCATGAATAAGCTATTACATGACTGACAGGTCTGACACCTCGATAGTTTATATCATGACAGACAGAGAGAAACTTGTCAGTGAAGTAGGGAGGAGAACTGTTTGCTTTCTCATCACTGCACTACACTTTCTAAACCAGTTAAATGAGTCATGGCCACAAATTCATCTCAGGGAAAAAAAATCCCAACATAGTTTTAATCCAAGTGAAATACACATAGGTATGTAAAAGAATGCAAAGACTCATTACATTAAAGTGTAGTGAATAAAGTCAACCCTATCTGCAAGTTCAAGGAAACACTGAAATATAAACCACATGATTTAGAAACCATGAAGTGTCATTTGATATCTCATTCAGGACAGTTGACATTCCTTCAGCCCTTAAGCTTACTTTCACCAGCATTCAGCATTTGCTTTACCATACAATTGTCCGAGTAGAAAGTAACCACAAGATCATTTGATTCAGCTTCAATTGAATGACTCTGGCCACAAAATATCCATAAGATTGTGCAAACCTTGACATCCTTTGTATCTTATTATTTTCTTCTTATTTTTGAATACATTGTTGCATTTTTTTCTATTTAGTTATTATTTACTATTTATTTAACACCACTACTCCTGTATTATTATTTTAATCTTTAAGAATTACAAATCATTTTTACTCTTGTCTGTGCTGTTCTAATGTTGCTCTATGAAGCACATGATTGGTATGTGTAAGTCATCTTAAAGTAAGTTATTCAAGGTATCTCAGTACTGCAGCTACATATTGTTGCAATCACTGCTACCTCAGAATGGCTATCATATTGGCAGTAATATGCATGCCAAGTTGAGCTGAGTTCAAATGCCAATGTAGACACAGATTCTAAATATCAGGTGTATTACTAAAAAGGAAAACACTTTACATTTAACTTGGTGACATTTAACTGCTTACAGAAATATTGCTTTCTCCAATATCTAATTATGACCACTCTAACTCAATAACAGAAGCATCAGTTTTCAGGAAACTTGGTTCATAGACTGACTGAACAAATATCCTGAACCATCTAGTTTCTCCTGTGTTAACAAAATGCTGTCTAAAAATGCAATGTTTAGGAAAGCTACCCTGTTAATACAAAAATTTTTTAAAAAGACCCACTAATGCTTCAGGCTGACGGAACTCAAAACTTAATTTCCTAACAATGCATTTAGTGTGAAACAGAAACTATTCAAGACAGTGGTGTGAAGCACTCACTGAAAACATGCCAAATTCTGTACTTTAGATTTTAAAAGTGTCTTCACCGAATACCAAACATAAATGCTGCTCTCACTGCTATTTTAACTGGTCTGTTCAGCTTTACTCTTGAACTCACTGGACCTGAATTTCCAGCAGTTTAAGCAGCTGAGTCACCTTTGCATTGAATGAACTATTGAACTTTCAACATTTCCTCATAGAATGTTTCAGCCTCTCATACAGATCTGCCGAAAACTTGAACTTGGCATTCATAAGTGAAGTCTGTGAGAAACAGGGACTAGTGTACATATGGCTTTGTGACACTACCATATGGGTCTGCATGCAGGACATGCATCCCCTCTCTATGATTCTCATTTGTCTGTGTAATCATTTCATCACAATGTGCAAAAATACAAGGCACCTCTTGTCCTCTTTCCATTAACTGTAGTTTGAATTCTGCAAGTACACACAGGGTCTGCTGCTTAACTCGACTCTCCAAAGTTAAGAGTCCATTTACTCACTCCGTAGTAGAGGTTTTTGGCCAGCGTGTGAACTAGAATCATTTTGCCAGTGGCAGCAGTTCCGTACAGGCAGATGGAGGCATAGAAGTGGTTGTACCAAAACATGGAGCGGCCCAGCAGAGTGACAAGCAGGGCAACGATCAGCACTGACAGCAGAGTGACAAACCAGCTCAGCACCGCTACGCCTGTGGCAAAGGCCAAGTCTCGAACATATCGACCACCTGACAGAGACAGAGACACATTTAAACTTTTACGCACAGCAACAATTGATGATAATTAACTAGAAAAAGCCTAAAAAGTAATGTTCATGTTTCTATGGGGCATTTAGTTTACAAGTTTATTTTTACAAAAAGCACACAACACATATCCAAACGAGGAAATGACAACACAGGAAATAGTGACCTACCCCCATTGCCAGGCAGTGAGGCTTTCTTAGCCAGATAGAGGAAAGTGGCTGCAGCGACCACGTAGTTAAGAATGGTGCCAACACGAGCCGGGTAAGCTACCACCATGACCCCCAAGAGGTCGAAGAACACCATGTTACCATGGCGATACTCAGAGGAATCCGCCAGCTTCTCTGACATTACCAGGTGCTTCAGGACTGCCAAGATATTATCACCTAAAAACGAAATGGAAATGAGTTTAGTAGTGTTAAAATGAATTTAGCTGCACTGATATAACAGCTAAGAGCACAGAGACAATATGACGTGAATTACGGGAAACAAAACTGGGTGTAAAGTTATTGTTAGGGACCGAGCCGAAAGGTAAGGCCCTCTAACACGCTGAGAGGCCTTGCCTTGAAAGCAAGGCCCTATTGTTTTTCGTTCGTTTTTATATTATTAGGGACTGAGCCGAAAGGTAAGGCCCTCTCACACAGTGAGAGGCCTTGCCTGGAAGCAAGGCCCTATTGTTTTTCGTTCGCTTTTATATTATTTTTTTCCTCAACGCCACTTTAAACTGGAATTTGACTGCCACCAAGATCTAACAGTCCAGGCAGAAGCCATGAAAATTTCAGCCCACAGCAGAGACTAAAGACGGTAAGATTTATAAGAATCTGTGTTTAATCTTAATCTATCACAAACACCACACTCTACTATTCTGTTAGCCTCACAGTGCAGCACTGATGGTACTTCTGTCTTTACAGTAGCTGGAGGCAAAAGAGGGTGAACAAGGAGGAGATTTTTGGAGAGGGATCACAATGGATATGACGTCTGATGAAGAAGATGGCACTGCTGATGGGACATCTGGGTTGACTGTAAGGCCTCCATCCTTCCAGAGTCTGGAGCTCTCTAAACCTTTGAGCTGCACTCCAACAGACACTACAGCAGAACCCAACATACTGGACCACCCTCAGAGAAGATGGCACCAACACTTATCTGATGTGATGCTTTTAGGTCAAAGACCAAACTTATTTCATAAGTTGTATAAATTACTTTCATAAGTTACAACAAGTTGATAATAGATAAATATGTTAAAATCTGTTAAAATGCAGTTGGCTTAAGAATTGATAGGAGATGTCGCCTCCTTAAGGATCTTTGTGTTTGCTGTGTGCTAAGGTTGTATACAGAGTGAGCGCTCTTTTGCTAGAGATGATCTTTGACGTATATTTCCTGTTCGCTATTTTCTCTGCAGTTAAAGTTCAGAGAAACTCACGTACGTTAAGTGTGCTCTACTACTCTGTGCCTTGTGAAATTTTCGTCTTTGTAAGTGTATATATCCGAAAACAATATTAACTTCTAGATGTTGGTTGATTGAAACTGTTCTGTGAACATGTACTGAAGCTAACGTTTATGCTATTCAAGCTAGCAATGTGAGTGCATTAGATGTGTAGCGTAATTAATAATAACTATCTGTTAGCAATTGAAGTTGTATGTATTTTGTATGTTGCAGTTACAAAAACATTAAAGAAAACGTCAAGTAAAGGGGAACCTCCAAATCAGAAAAGAAAGCCTTGTTTGGACTCCACTGTATTTTTGTTAGCTGGCTGTAGCTGCACAGTCACATGTTGTGAGGACAGCACATCTGACTTTGACTTACTTTTTTAAAACCTAAGTTAGTTTTAATTTGAAAATGTTGTAATTTTTATTTATTCTAAAAGTTTGTTTTAATTTAAATGTTGGCCCTTTTTTCGTAAATATGTAAGAGTGCTTTTTGCATTCTGCATTTTATTAAAGCTTGTCTTTATTTGTTAACATGATCTTGGCAGTCGTGTTCTTTCTCAATTGATATTGGTGGTGATGTTTTCAGTATGTGAATTATTACCCTGCAACAATAAATAAATAAAAAATAATAATATTTTTAATGGGTGGGGCATATTACAATGCTGCACAGATGATCAATCACATGTGAGCTGTCCTTTGTGGTAACATCCAATGGGTTACTATAAAAATAAAAATAAAAATAAAAAAAATAAAAACATCCAAAGAGTGTGTCTGTGGCCAGACATGGCAGGCACCAGTGACATTCAAACATTCACACCTCTGTGAGGTGTTAACCTCCGCACTCGCCTGCCCCCCTCCCCGTTGGCTCCATTTGTGGCAGTTTCTGGCATCGATGAACTTCTCTGTAAACTCACGATAATTACTGGGAATCTTTGAAGTTGGCGGGCGTTTACGGGGTCGATAATCTGGTTTTTCATGCAGTGGAAAGTACACGGAGTACATTTCTTCAAAATAAAACCCTTATTAAAAAAACATAATGTCTAGTAAGTAGCTTCTTTTCATTTTTATGACCAAACGCTCAACTGTTTGTACAATGTTTCTTCATTTAAAAGTACTCTTTCTAACAGACACACATGCTCACACAATAGAGTTTTTTTCCAAAATAATACCCTTAAATGTGGTAAATCATCACTTTTATGCTCAATTACTCTTACAATTTCAATTCATTTTTCAAACTGATTCTGTCTCTCACATACAAAACAAACGCACATACACACAGTAGGTTTTCCAAAATAAAAGTCTCATTTAAAGGTGATGGTGGTTTCAGCAGAGGGCCGCTGGTGTTCTGTACAGATGTAAGGATGACGGACACAAAAGGCTGGGAGCTGGTATCAGGACGGAGAGGTGTGAGTGGAGCTGAGGTGTCGACAGTGACGGGAGGCGGTTCACGCGGGAGGCGGAGCGCCCGGTGCGAGGTCCTGCCCAGTGCTGCTTGCAGCTTTAATTGTTTTTGTGTTTGTACCTTTTCCCAAGTATCCACCGAGAAAATATTACTGATCACAAAAAGTGAGTTCCACACCACCATATGACAAAAAAAGAATGCTTTTTATAGAGTTGACACATTATGAGCGTTTAGTGACTTGGTATAGTCCTGACCAGTGGCCTTTGGTAGTGTTACTCAGGATCCAGGACAGTATTTATTGCAGCAGAAAAATCATGTCATTTGATTGCTCTTGTATAGTGGGCCTTAGCATCTCATCCCCTAACTCATGTTACATACACAGTTCTAATCACACATAGCAATCAGTTATTAATAAAAGGAATCACAAAAAGGAGACTAGTCATAAAGGCAGCAATGCCAAGCAGGAATTTTCCACCTTCCTGTATCTTAACTGAATTTCTGGCAACCCAGTGACTACTGTGAACATGGCAGTTGGAATCCAGGGAAGACTGGACGACAGCCAGGAAAGTCTGGTTGACAGCAGGGAAAGACCGCATCGGGAGTGGGTGACCAGTAACCCAACCCACTAGTTTCTCTTAGGAGAGACACCCATTCCTTACTACGAAGAACTACAAAGGGACAACCTGCAGGCCCTCCGAGAGGTGGGATGAAAGATGGATCACACGGTTATGACACTGACGACGGAAACGGATAACGAGAATGCCAGAGCTCCAGTTAATGAGAAGATCCTCCGAAAGTGTGCTTGCGGGTGGGAAAACGTAACCACGTTCAGGGGGCTACATATCCACCAGGGGAAGGCAAAGTGTGGACAGAAAGGCCAGCAGCAACCTTGAGCTGTGAAAGTGGGTGAGACAAGAGGGACCAGGAGCCAGGTTGAAAACCACAGTGCCAACGGACCCTATGTTGTTGTAGGCGCAGATGTCACAGAGAAAGAAAGGCCATTGGAGGAAGTGGAGCCCCTACACGAGCTCCAAGACCCAATCCCCATCACCTCACACAGAACAGAGCCAAAGACAGAGACCAGAAAACCAGTAAGGAAGGACAAGCTCAAATGGCCAAGGTCAAATGAAGCTGAGGCAAGGTGTACATTGGACACAGACCTGATCAAGAGGCTAGAGGGAGCTCTGCGAGGAGGCATCAAAGCCAAGCTCAACCTGTTCGGGGACATCACATACCAGTGCTGCAAGGACAGGTTTGGCGAAATAATCCCCAAGAAGAAGTCTGCCCCAAGGGAGAGGGGGAGGAGGGAAAAGGAGATCTCCCAGCTTGTGCAACGACACCAACAACTCCACAAGATCTGGAGGAAGGCCACCCAGCCAGAGAGGGAAGGCCTTAAAGCCCTGTGGGAGAAGGTCAAGCAAAGGCTAGCAAAGCTCCGCCGAGCTGAACGCATCCAGAAGTGCAGCAGCCGGAAGCAAAAAGAGCAAGCCAGCTTCTTCAAGGATCCCTTCAAGCACGCCAGGCAACTGCTGGAGGAGAAGAAGTCCGGGAAGCTCGAAACCATCAGGGAGCAAGTAGAACCGCATGCTAAGAGGCAGTAGAGCCACCCACTAATGAATGTCCCATTGGGAACACCAGGGTACGTGCCCCGGCCTGCACTACCAACAGCCGAGTTCAACACCATGCCCCCCAAGCTCAATGAAGTAAGGCAAGCAGTGAAGAAGGCGAGGTCCTCATCAGCTCCTGGCCCCAATGGAGTCCCCTACAAGCTCTATAAGTACTTCCCCAAGGTGCTAGAACTGCTGTGGTACCTGATGAGGACTGCCTGGAAAAAGCAGCTCATCCCATTGGAGTGGCAAAGAGTTGTAGCGGTCTTCATCCCCAAGGAAGAAAACTCCAGAGACATCAGCCAATTCAGGAACATCGCCCTGCTGAATGTGGAAGGGTAAATCTTCTTCTCAGCGCTAGCCAGAAGGATGACCACCTACCTGCTTGAGAATAGCTATATATACACAAGCTGCCAGAAAGCAGGAGTCCCAAGTTTTCCAGGATGTGTGGAGCACTCCACGATGATCTGGAACCAAATCCAGAGGGCCAAGCGGGAGAAGACTGACCTGCACGTCGTCTGGCTTGACCTCACCAATGCGTATGGATCAGTTCCACACCAGCTGATCAACTATGCCTTGGAGTTCTTCCATATGCCTCTCTGTATCAGGAACCTGATAGCGCTGTACTTCAGAAAGAAGGAACTTGAGGAAGCAGTGGAAGAGAGCCTCACAGGAGGAAAAAGCAGGCATCGACCTCCTGCAAGCAGACCTGAAGGGACGCCTGGGAAGTTTACGGAGAGCAGAAAACATCAGGCTCCGACACAAGAGGAAAGAAAGGGCAAGAACATCCTTCTACAAGGATCCCTTTAGATTTGTGAAAGAAATCTTCACAAAGGAAAAGAGTGGATCTCTTAAAATGCCAAAGAGGGAATTAGAAGACCACCTGAAAATGACTCACACAGACTGCCACAGACTGGAACAGAGGAAATTACCACCAGACATGCCACCACTGCCTCAACCAGAACATCAGCTGGATGACAGTCCCCCAAGATGGAGTGAGATAGAGAAAGTGGTAAGGAAGGCAAGGACAGTTTCAGCTCCAGGTCCAAATGGAGTACCATACCAGCTGTATAAAAATTCCCCAAACGTCTTGCGGTTTATGTGGAGGCAAATGAAGGTGGCATGGAAGACACAAACCATCCCAAAAGTGTGGTGGAGAGCTGGGGGAGTGACAATCCCCAAGGAGAAGGATGCCTCAAAAATCGATCAATTCCGACAGATTAATCTGGAGAATGTCGAAGGGAAGGTCTTCTTTAGCATTGTTGCTCAAAGGATGACAATCTACCTAAAACAAAACAACTTGATTGACACGTCGGTCCAGAAAGCTGGCATACCCGGTTTCTCAGGATGCTTAGAACATACGAGCATGATATGGCACCAGCTCCAATCTGCCAAAAGGGAAGGAAGAGACCTGCATGTGCTATTCCTAGACCTGGCCAATGCTTTTGGATCGGTCCCCCATTCCCTCATCTGGACAGCCTTTAATTTTTTCCACATCCCAAATACCATCACAAACCTGGTCAAAAACTACTTCAAAGACCTGCAGTTCTGTGTCAAAACAACAAAATATATAACATCATGGCAGTCACTAGAGGTAGGAATAATGGCAGGATGTACCATCTCCCCACTAGCCTTCACAATGGCAATGGAGGTGACCATTCGAGCGTCCAAGTGGATGGTTGGAGGAGAACGTCTGCAGTGTGGACAGCGTCTACCTCCCATTCGTGCCTACATGGATGACATGACGACCATAACATCTACCATTGCATGTACAAAACGGCTGCTTGAGAAACTTCAGGACAACATCACATGGGCAAGGATGATGCTGAAACCTAGCAAATCCAGGAGCATATCCACCAGCAAAGGGAAACTTGTGGACCAGAGGTTCTACATCAAGGATACACCCATCCCTCTGGTGTCAGAGCTACCCATTTAGAGCTTAGGGCACTGGTACAACAAGAACCTCAAAGACTCAAACCAGATTGATCAGCTGAGGGCAGAAACCATCAAAGGTCTTACCAGCATAGACAAGACCCTGCTTCCTGACAAGTTGAAACTGTGGTGCCTGCAGTTCGGATTGCTACCCCGCCTGATGTGGCCTTTAACAATTTATGAGATCCCCATGACCAAAGTTGAGAAGCTGGAGAGAACAGTCAGCTCTTACATCAAGAAGTGGCTTGGTCTTCCCCGTTGCCTCAGCAATATCGGCTTGTATGGGCACGGGACCCTGAAACTGCCTGTCTCTAGCCTCACGGAGGAATATAAATGTGCCAAAGTGAGGTTGAACATGACCCTGAATGAGTCTCAGGATGACACGATCCGAGCAGCTGCCCCCATATTGGCAACTGCAAGGAAATGGATCCCATCAGAGGCCATACAGCAAGCAAAATCAGCGTTCAGACATGGAGACATTGTAGGGCAGGTGCAGCATGGAAGAAGTGGGTTTGGACTTGGAACAAGCCGACCCACATGGCACAAGACCACAACTACCCAGAGGAGAAAGCTGGTCGTGGCTGAGGTTCGACAGCAGGAAGAGGCAGCAAGATACGCAAAGGCAGTCTCACAGTCCAAACAGGGTCAGTGGACTAGCTGGGAAAACCTGGAGCATCGTAAGCTCACATGGAGGGACCTGTGGGAGATGGAAGGAAGCTGGATCAGCTTCATTATCAGAGCCACCTATGATGTGCTTCCTTCACCCAAGAACCTACACCAGCGGCTGGGAGAGGATCCATCATGTGCTCTCTGCAAAACCCCTGCAACACTCAGGCACATTCTCACCGGATGCAAAACCAGTTTGTCCCAAGGCTGGTACACCTGGAGACACAACTAGGTCCTACGACACCTGGCGATCATCCTGGAAGGAAGAAGAACAACTAACAACATCCTTCCTCCCCCAGTGTCTGGACAGCCGAATACCATCCCATTCATAAGGGCAGGGCAAGTCTCAGCAACAACAGCTGCTAGAGTGGAAACGACCTTCCTGGGCAATGTCCGGGATTGGAAAATGCAGGTTGATCTAGACCAGAAGCTCAACTTTCCACCTGAGATAATTACAACTAATCTCAGACCAGACCTGGTCTTATGGTCAACATCGCAGAAGTCACTGCTCATTGTAGAACTGACTGTACCATGGGAGGCTGCAGTCAGTGAAGCATACGAATGCAAATGCCTGAAATACTCCGACATAACAGCAGAGGCAGAACAACATGGCTGGCGTGCCCATGTGCTTCCCGTGGAGGTTGGATACAGAGGCTTTGTCGCTGGATCCAAACCAAGCTTCTGAAGGGGATGGGAGTGCGAGGACAGGCCCTTCAGCAAGCCATCAGATCACTGTCGGAAGCCGCCGAGCGCAGCAGCAGCTGGCTATGGATAAAGAGGAAGGACCCCATCTGGGCTGCAAAGTGACCACCGAGGGTAAAAGCCAAGGGGGACACACCAGGGATGCTTGGTGTCGCCGTTGAGCTCTGTGGAGATGTAGTGGGCCTATCAGTGAAACATCAATGAAGCAGGGTGCCCACCTGAAGACCCCAGTGAAGCTTTTACCCCTACCCCACTCATCACCAAGTGCCATTCAAACAAGGATTGTAATACCAAGTCCTATGTGCTTAACAGATCTACACATGTTAAACCGCCGGCGTACCTATTTTGTGTTTGTTTTTTTTCTTTACAGCACCATCGACCCAAACCGCCATCAAGGCAGGTAAGTATTCTCCATCAACCCAATCAACCCAAACTGCCATCAAGCCAGCTAAGTAGTCGCCATCGATCCAAACCGCCATTGTGGGCCTATCAACGAAACATCAATGAAGCAGGGTGCCCACCTGAAGACCCCAGTGAAGCTTTTACCCCTACCCCACTCATCACCAAGTGCTGATCAATTAGGGATTGTAATACCAAGTCCTATTAGCTCAACAGCAACCTGCAAATGTGCTTTGCCCTCCAGGATTTCACCACCGGGTGGCAGTAGCTCCAAGTGGGGATTGCCATGGGATGTGCAATCTCTCCAATCTTATTTGTGACAGCTTTTGAAGTAATCCTCATAGGAGTAAGACAAATGGTTGGAGGGATAAAACTACCATCTGGCCAGAGGCTACCCTCACTGAGAAGCTTCATGGATGATGTCACCAGTCTCCTTCAGACAGCAGCATGTACATCTCGGCTGCTAAAGAGGTTGGATGAGTTGATGTCATGGGCCAGAATGAAAATCAAGCCCTCTAAATCCCACAGCCTGTCACTCAGAAGGGGAGTCAGGAATGACAACACCATCTTCGTGGTCAGGGGAGAGAGAATTCCTCTCCTATCCGAACAACCCATCAAAAGCCTGGGGAGGCAGTACACTGCAGAGCTGTCTGACAAGCAAGTGGGGAGAACTGTCCTGAAGCAGCTGATGGATGGTCTGGCAAGAATCGATCAAAGCCAACTCCCTGGAAAGTAAAGACCTGGTGCTATCAGTAAACACTTTACAGGAGGCTGATGTGGCCCCTGAAGACGTGCGAGGTCCCCTTATCCATCATGGGCAAGATGGGTGGGAAGGCCAACTTGTTCATCAGGAAGTGGTTTGGACTGCCACGGTGTCTCTCCGAAACAGGCCTCTTCAGCAAGAATACTCTGCAGCTGCCACTGCAGTCCATCAGTGTGGGGTACATGCAGGAGAAGGCCAGATTGGTGCTGGAGCTGAGAGAGTCCACCGACCAATCAGTAAGGAAAGCCAATGCCAAGGTTCCCACTGGCCGAACGTGGAGTGCCCAAGCTGAGGTTGACCAAGCTGTGAGGAGGCTGCAACACAGAGAGATCGTGGGCAGACTCCAAGAAGGAAGAGCAGGGCTAGGATGGGGAGAAGGGCCACAATTCTGGTCTAAGGCCAGTTGCAAGGAGAGGAAGGAGATGGTGGTGGCGGAGGTGGCGAGGACGGAGGAGGAGCGCTACAAGATCAAGGCCATGTCACAGGGCCAGCAAGGAAGCTGGACAACCTGGGAGGGAGTTGTCAGCCGCAACATCAGTTGGTCCGACCTGTGAAAGATCCCACAGGCAAGACTGAGCTTCCTTATTCGCTCAACCTACGACACGCTTCCCTGCCCTCGGAACCTTCACCAGTGGTTCAGGAACGAGGAATCCTGCTCGCTCTGTAACGCTCCCAACGCAAGCCTCTTGCACATCTTGTCAGGCTGCAAGACCACGCTCTCCCAGGGACGTTACAGATGGCGCCATGACCAGGTCCTGAGGAAACTGGCGGAGGTGCTGGAAGGATGCAGTCAGGGCAGTAACAACTACCTGCAGCAGACCACGCCAGCTTTGTCAAAGAAGGGGGAGGGCCAAGATACACCAGGTCAAGAGAGACCAAGGCCTTTTTCCCCCGGTCAGGAGTGGGACATGAGGGTTGACCTCGACAGACAGTTCCAATTCCCCACCATGATTACCACCACACCTCTTCGTCCCGACATTGTTGTATGGTCCGAATCAGCAAAAGCAATGTACCTCATCGAACTCACAGTTCCATCAGAGGAGGAGATCCAGGCTGCATTTGAGCGAAAGAGGGCCAAGCACGCAGATCTGACTGTCTGACTATCCAGTGGAGGTTGGCTGCCGCGGCTTTGTGGGGCTGTCAACGACGTGGCTACTGAGGGACTCAGGAGTGGCAGGGGGGAAGCTGAGGAAGGCTATGAAAGAGCTTTCTGAGGAGGCGGAGAAAGGCAGCTTCTGGCTCTGGCTCAGAAGGAAGGACAGGCACTGGGGAAAGAACACCTAACCCCAACAACAGCCACAGGGGGTAATAGCTACCAGCTGCAGGGGGTGACAGGGAGACGTCCCTCTCACTGCCCCGCCACCAGGAGATGTTCCAGGATTAAACGGGTGAAACATCTGTGAGCGGTGGTTCCTGGCTGATGACCCTGCAGCTGACCTCATGGGCACCGGAGCAGATGCGACAGGCAGCAATGCCAAGCTGGAATTTTCCACTTTCCTGTATCTTGACTGTACTGTAAAAATTCAGAGTGCACAAACGGAAATTCTGGGCCAATACAAATGATTTAAATAACAATTTGGGCAATAGCTGATACTGATAGTAGTATTACTTTCTATATGCATCCTGTTTTTATTTGTGATTCAATCTAAAAGGCTAATATTTGCTGGTATTGATGTTTAGCCAATATATCTACACAGCAAATCTGCTAGTGTTGATTTTCCAGTGTTACTTGTATTTAACACCATTCAGAGGTAATATAACGTTTGATCCATAAAAACTAACACTCGCAGAGTCAGTGTTAGTGTGTATTTTGGTCGTTTCACGCACTCTAACACTCTGAGTGTTAAACTTGACCACGCCTATCAATTTTGGTTGAGAAGCATTTAGAAGTCTGCAGTCGTCATATTTCGTTGTCGCCACGATAAGGTGTATTTGGACAAATTTACAGTTTTAGGTCCATATTAACATAAATATATGCATAAAGTGATGGTCGAATTTAAGTTGTTCGACAGCGCATACATTCTACAGGATATATTCAATTTGGAAACATTTTTTTGTCGAAGTGATCGGTCCCTAGCAAAAACTTGGTTATCTAGCTAATTTAATATTCACTACGTGCTGAATATAAGCTGCCACCCGTTGAACCATGTTCTTTCATTCATTGAAATTAAGACTACCGAAACCCATTTGATAACTGCTGGGTGGACTGGCTGCAGCAGCTACCTAAGGAGCGGAGAGGGCTGATTGCAGAGGGAGAAAGAGGCGAGTTGTTTCCTATGATTGCTTTTAATGACTTTCGGGTCACTTATAAGAAACAAGACATGGTGCCTTGTACATTTTAAGCCTTTGTGCGCTTTTTACACGGGTAGCTTCAGTCTGCTAGTCGCTAGCCACAATTTAGCTCATTTAGCTCTGTATTGAGCCTGAATGGCTACTTAAGCTAATTCAGGTGAGCGTTCGGGATTATTCTTTCCCAACCAGACACAAAAACGTCAGGTCTGCTTACTTTTGGCGTTGAAATGCAAGAGCAGGTGTGACAATTTTGCACAGTAAACTGTATTTTTTTTTTTTAGCTTACCGGCTGACAGGCCGTAAGCTATTGTTGTCATACATTCGTCTGTTGTTGTCTGTCATCGTCATCTGTCGTCGTCGTCTGTTCCATCGTCTTCCTCTCCGAAACTACAATTCCGACTGACTTCAAACTTGGTATACAGCTTCTTTATGATGATGTCAGCAAAAGTTAGTGAAATTATTTGGATCTGGATCTGATTCTGGATTTGGTGCGACTTTGAAAAATTTCCCCATTATAAGAGATAGGAAGTGGATCGATGCAATAACTCAGTAAATATAAATGATATCAAGTTGACATTTCTACAGTACAGCCCCGATGGGGAGATGACCAAAACATAATGGCCACATGCTGATCAGGATCTTCTTCTGGATCCGGGAACTTACGGAAAATTTAACATGGGCTGTTATGGGGAAAACATTTCAATCGTCTTCTTCTCCAAAACTACAGCTCTGATTGACTTCAAACTTGGTATACAGCTTCTTCATGATGATGTCAACACAAGGCATTGAAATTATTTCGATCCGGATCTGATTCTGGATTTGGTGCGACTTTGAAAAATATTCCCATTATAAGAGATAGGAAGTGGATTGAATCAGTAAGTATCAATGATATCAAGTTGGAATTTGAATTTTTTTACAGATCTGATTGGAATATGACCAAAACACGTGCTATTTCTGTAATATAATAAATACACATAACTGGGTGATAATAAATAGCATCTGGATACATTTCCCAAAGCTTTTAATTTGGCCGGTAAGCTACACAGCCATCGGTCCAATTTTTTTTTTTTTACAGTATTTTTTACAGTAGCCATACTCGCCGAGTGTGTATCTTTTGCGTCAGTTCTAATGATACCCAGTTTATGCTTCAAATGTGCAAGGTTAGTCATGTACTCTACTGCTTTAAAAAGTATAAGACCAAAAGCTATGAAAGTTAAGCAGATTTAACGTCAACTTATGTAATGTGCTGTCAGACAGAAAAATCTGATTTTCTTTTTACCCACCTCTGAGCTAAAGAAAGCTTTATTACATTACTGTTTTTCCTTGTCGTTGTATTTCATTGAAGAAGAACACCCTAACAAATGTATGTAATAACTTCATCATTAACTATGTATGTATTGATGTTTTTGTGTTATTGATTTTAGTCTTGTCATTGAAGGCAGTGACAGGCTGGTTCCTGTAGAGTATGAGGGAGTGAGCATATGGGTCAGGGCACCAAAGACTGAAGATGTGTACAGTTACCTAGAATTTGTACAAGGAGGTAATAAAACTGCAGTGGTAGAAAATAACTGTGCATAGTTGTATATAATTGTGTGTGGTATTCTGTTGGTTTTTATGCTGCTTTGTTAATCTATTATGCAAGTACAGTTTGTTGTAAACATTTTGACAAATACATGTATTTGTATGTGAATTTATCTGTATTTAACAAGATCTGAGCACTTAATTTCATCACTGGGCATTGTATGCTTACTAACTTACTGGTTATCTTTTTGTGTATTTTGATTTAATTTCACGGCTTAAACCTTAATGGTGTTACCCATATTTTTTCTTTGTTAGTGCTGGTGAAATTCAATTTGCCAGATTTTACATCCTTGATCCTGAAGTATTCTGCAAGAGTGGAAGTGGATCCAGACATATTTGATGAACTTTTAAAGTCATCACAGGTGTCTTTCAAAGCCTTCACTGAAAGGTGCCATGGTAAGACAATGTTAATGATAATTTATCAATGTATTACAAATGTAGCCCCTTACTTCTTATTACAACACATGGCTGTTCTCGTGTTCTTAGATGACAGTGTTGAGGATTTTTCTTCAGATTCCTCATTCTCAGAGTGGTCCACATCACAAGCATCTGATGCATCTTCATCAGGTTCAGATGCAACAATAATACTGGAATCCACCAAAGTTAGCAAAAGACAGCTGATTCAAGGACCCCCTGACAGCATCACAGCAAGACATGTAAGTTATCATTTCCTATTCCTGTGTTAATTTAGTCAGCACGTTTGATACTATTACTCAATGTTACAGCGAATGTTTGCTTTTATTTTCCCCTGATTATGCTCTATATGAATATCATGCAATTGTTATTTCAGACTGCCATGGTAGCCCTCCGTTCCAAGCCAGGTGGTGATCAAGTATTCAAAGAATATGAGAAAACAAACTCTCTGTCTGATGGTACTAGAAGAAAGATGGTGAACATACTTGTGGCAGACATGGTAGAGTGTCATGGGTAAGTGAATATGCACTTATAGAGATATTTTTGTTAAAACATTTTTAATTTTAGATATTAGTTATAATTAATGTCTTTGTCTTGACTAATCTCATAAATAATGTATAATCATGTAAACCGTTTAAGTCAACATACTGAAGTCATGGATGTAAAAAAGGTTTTGGGGTAAAGCATCTTTTCAGTGATGTATCTGTCTTTTGTCAGGAGGATCCCCCCAGTAAATGTTCGCATAACATATGCTCTTGGAATTACAACTTTGTTCCCCCAGTTGAAGACCCAGAGTCAAAGAATGGTTATGTAAGTATTCACATTAACACACCTGTACGCTTATTTCTTTTTGAACACCCAACTTATGCTGTTTTTTTTTGCTATGCTGTGGAGGGAGTCGTAATTATGTCTCTCTGGTAGTTGGCTTGTAGGGGGTATATTTACCAAACATAGTTTCCTAGACACCCACAAATGTAAGTTTGCCAATGCATCTCTAATATGTTTTAAACAATTTGCTAATTGCTAAATCATCAACTGCAGTACACCCAAAATGTTTGGTAATTTTTCAAACACAAATACATACAATTATTTAACTTACAGGGTAAATGTGCCTATTAAGCCCACGTACCATATAAGCCCACTTGTGACTTCAGAGTCAAATTTTTAAAAAGCTACATCACCATTTTTGCTGGTTCATGTTTCTTCTAATGAAGCAGCTTGTTACATAAATCATAATTCCTACTGTATACCAATCAGATTTGTCAATATTGAGTTATCAAAGCATATGTGCGACATGTACCTGCTGCTCTCGGAAGAAGTTTGAAAAAAACTTTAATGGTTTAGGTGCCCTCAGAAAAAAACATTTTTTCCCCATTTCTACTCCAGTTTTTGGTAAGTACTCAATTGTTATTAAAATTTAAGAGATTAGAGCTTTGAATAAAACACGTTAGAATACTAGTCGAATTAAAAATACTTTTTCTATTGAAGTTAAAATATGCGTTTTAGCATGACAGCAAACACCATCATCAATACATATAACATTGTTCATTGCAATGACATAAAGCATGATAACCATGTATAGTTTATATTTTTGTATGTAGAACATAATATTATACTGTTAAATATACATATTTATGATCTATTTATCTTTCTTAATTTTTAAGGAAACTGGATAAAAAAATTCTGGATAATTTACTTAAACCAAAATTTCTGTTGGACATGTGCTCAATCTTTTTGACACATATACCTGATACATTTTAAAAAGGGAATAAATGTGACTAATTCTGACACAGCCTGTTCTTCATCAATACAAAAGTTGATGTTAATTCATATTTATGTACACTTGGTTAGCATAAATGTTATGTGCTCAAGATGGCTTGGTACAATATTTAGTACAAGTTCGATAGTCGTCAGTAACAGATCAAAGAAAAAGACATGCGAAGTTCACATACTTATCTATATTTAATAAAACAATTGGATAAGGTACCTTAAAATAGGCATAAATATCTTTACTTTCTGTAGTTTTTATTATCCAGTTCCAAGTAAAACCATACAAATAAAAAAACACTGATTTCATGGTAACGGATCAAATGCCTAAAATCTCCAGGCCCCAAACTTTACATGCAATAAAAACGACCTTTTGGAAAAGGTTTTATAAAAATCTGACCACAGTATGATGAATACACAGAATAAAAAGGAAAATATGGAAAAATGAACTGCATATATTACATTTTTCAAATTTTTACAATATTTCAGAAAAAAAGAGAAAATTGCAATTCCCAGATGTGCTTTCATCAAGCAGATATGCCCGTCTTCGTAAGGCTGGAACTTTTTTGTCAACAGGAAGTTTTCAAAAACTATAAGCTAGACAAAATTTGCCAAATAAATTTACTCTAATAGGGTATTGGGGGAGAATTTTTTTTTTTCACCACATATGTATACCTCCCCTTGACCAGGCCCATATGCAGGCTATTATTTTTTCCCAAGAGCCTGTTCTCATGTTTCAATGTGCATTTAAGGTGAAATATGTGTATTTTCTCTGGTGCCCTTATCTCTCAGGTGGGGTGAAGCTTGGATACCTTCCTCTAAGACACTGGGCTGGTTCAACCCTTTATTCTGTGTGTTGGAGAAAGAAAGAAGAGCATTCAAAATTTCTACATCGTCCTGGACCAGAAGGTCATTCCCTGTTCAATTCAGACTGGAGTTGCTGCCTTTGATGAGCTTGTGAGTTCCTGATCTGGAGTACCACAGACCTTATGATCGGCAGTTTGCATGTGACTCTGAAAAAATGTACATTGTGCCATACAGTGCCATAATTCCATGCTGAAGCATGTTCATGTTTATTGGTCTACTATGCGTGGTTTTAATAAAAGTTTAATATTTTTGCACAAATTATATTGTGTGTAGGTTTGTGGGGTACAGGGTTTTGGGGAAATAGTGGCAGAAGGGGGATTAATTGTCTGCAACATACTACACTATCAGAGTTAATTGCATTACACCAATTTAGTGTCAATGTTTTGCAGTTCAGTGTAATTTGGCTGTGTTGTTTTTGTAACAATGATTCTAGTGCAAAGTTTTATCTACACTATTGAGTGTTAGCCAGTGTTAATTTTTAACACCTGTCAAGAGCTGAAATAACTCTATATAGGTGTTAAAAATTTTACACTTTCAAAAGTGTTAATTTAACACTAAAAAAGAGTGGACACATATACATACTTTTCTGGTGTTAAAATTAACACTCTCAGAGTTAATTTAACACTGCCATTTTTGCTGTGTATGTATTCCTTGAAAAAGTGTTGGCTAAAAATAATGGAAAGTGAATTTCGCCAAACCACAAGAGCTGCACTATTATTATCATAATTTTTTATAAAGGTCAGTAATTGGATCAGTAACCATTTTATTCTTTATGCACTGGAGGAGTGAGTTTTGACAAGCCTCTTGATTACATTGCATTCAACTGCACAATTCTCAGTACATCTCTCTCTTTTATTTGGAAACTGCTTTAAAAAGACAGTGCAGTCATCTCTAATATAAACAGTTGCATCTTTTCAACACCTCTGTCTGTGTAAACCACCACTGTAAACATTCCAAAAACACAACATGAATCCTTCTGCAGTGCATTACAAATACAGAGTAGAGATGTTAAGTTTCACTTCTTCACAATTTGTCTACACCATGATGCATCTTTGAAAGGACACATTTCCACATCCCTGATATACACACACACCACTATCACACATAATTATAGAGTCTGTCCTGCTATACAAAAGACTGAACTTTGTGAGTATGATTAATAAGAGTGTCAGGGCCAAATGCTGTATAGTTTGACGAATGCTTAAGAAAATAACTGGATATGAAGACAATACATTGTGTGTTTGAGGTCAGGTCTATTTTATAGGAAGGCATAGGTATGCCATAGTTTTTGCAAACTATTTCTGTATACAGCTCAGAGGAAACTTAGCCTTAGGCGGACTGCAATTATGATGATAACTGTACAGGTACAGAAATTTGTGTACATGAAAGATCAGCTACAGGTTAGTGTGTGGGTGACTGCAGCCTGAGGCTAAGTTTCCTTTATCTTTGCTGCTGCCCGCATGTCTACACAGTTGACAGCACACAAAGCTCCATTGTTCTCCCTCCCAGTAGGCTTGCTCTAGTGAAAGTGCAAACAACGGCATATACAAAACCCCTTGTTCATGTCGGGTTCACTACTTAGATACATAACTCTACTGTGGGATTTGTCCACAACATAATGCTCCTTAAGACAATCTCCAACTACATAATATCATCTTGACAAAAAATGTCAGGCTGTATTTCATGATTTAAAACAGGAAAGTGCACTGACATTAATAAAACGACAGCCTTACATCACGACTGAGCAATATGATCCAGATCTCATATCTTAATATATTTTGTATACTGGATTCATATTACAAAAGCTATTCTGCTTGTTGCTTGGTTGCTTGTTAGTTACCTCCGCCAAGGAGGTTATGTTTTTGCCAGCGTTGGTCTGTCTGTCTGTGTGCAAGATAACTCAAAAAGTTATGGACGGATTTGGATGAAAATTTAAAGAAACGTTGATACAGGCACAAGGTACAAATGATTAAATTTTGGTGGTGATTGGGGGTGGGGGGGCCACAGGGGCCCACTGATCTGCCTTGGTGGTGGTCTGCACTCTCCGAGTGCTTTTCTAGAAAAGAGAGCGCAAACACTGGGGGGTGGGGGCACTGATCTTCCTTGGCGGAGGTCTGTGCTCTCCAAGTGCTTCTAGTTAGTTAGTTAGTGTGACGATATTACAGTATTAAAACCTGTAGATTCCGTGACAACAGTCCAGCGGACCATCATTAAATGCATCTATGATCGTCAGTTAGTGATGACATTGCGGAGATACAGCGGTTTCGGGTCAGTAAACCCTGAAACTCTGACTACTCTACGCAGCCTCGGACTGCTACACCATCTGGACCCAGCGGCCTGCAGAGCAGCGGAGTTTCCCGCTAGCACAGGCCGCCCCAGGGAGCGTCGGAAGCAGTGTGACAGGAAACCGAAGCACGGCTGTCATGGTGGGCTAGCGGCAAAGCTAAAGGCTAACCCGTTCAGACCACCGCTTCCATCCATCTTGCTCGCAAACATGGGTTCCCTGGAGAACAAATTGGATTACCTGAAGCTGGATTTATACACCAAACGGGAACCAGAGACTGCTGCATTCTTATTTTCACAGAGACATGGCTAAAAGCATCAGTTCCAGACATCGCCATTAGCCTGGAGGGGCCAACAGCATTCAGAGCAGAGAGGAGCAGCGCCCTCACCGGTAAATCCTGAGGGGGAGGGGTGTGTGTCTACACAAACAATAACTGGTGCACCAATGCGACCAGGATAACAAGACATTCTCACAAGACATTGAGTTCATGATTATTAAGTGCAGACCATTCTACCTCCCACAGGAATTTTCATCACTGTTCATTGCAGTGTACATCCCTCCCAGTGCAGATACCAAGGAAGCCCTGTGTGTTCTCTGTTGTAACATCAGTGACCTGCAAAGCACATACCTGGAGAGTGTTTTCATTGTGGCTGGGGACTTCAACCAGGCCAACTTGAAGACTGTCCTCCCAAATTTTTATCAGCATGTGGACTTTGCTACCATGGGTGAGAACACATTGGACTTGGTATACACCAACATTAAGAAGGCTTTCAGAGCAGCCCCTCGACCTCACCTTGGCTCCTCAGATCACCTCGCTGTTATGCTGACCCCAGCATACAAGCCCCTGCTCATCAGAGGTAAGCCCACCTTGAAACAGGTAAAGGTGTGGCCCGTAGGAGCCATGTCAGTGCTGCAGGACTGCTTTGAGAGCACAGACTGGGCTATGTTTAAGGAGGCCGCAACTGACAGTGGACACACAGACATGGAGGAGTATGCTTTGACCGTGTGTGCATACATTCAGAAGTGTACAGAGGACGTCTGTGTTACCAAGATTGTTAGAACCAGGGCCGATGAGAAACCATGGATGACCAAGGAGGTACAGGCTGCACTGAGAGAGCATGATGCTGCCTTTAGATCTGGCGATGCTGGGGCTCTCAGAGTAGCCAGATCTAACCTGAAACGGACCATCAGGGCAGCGAAGCGCTCTCAAGGGCAGCAAATCCATGTTTTTTTCCAGGACCCAAGTAACACCAGACTTCTGTGGCAGGGCATCCAGTCCATTACCAGTTACAAAGCTGCTCACTCCCCCTGTCAGGACAATATCTGCTTCCTTAACAAACTGAATCAGTTCTACGGATGGTTTGAGGATTTAAACACCACCCCTGCGAGGACAGCCACCCCCCACCCCAACGAACAAGCACTCAGGCTTGAATCAGCAGATGTGTGGAGGACGCTGAGAAAGGTCAACGTAAGGAAGGCGGCGGGCCCTGACAATTTTCCTGGGCAGGTTGTCAGGGAATGTGCAGACCAACTGGCCTGCGTCCTCATTCTTTAGTGGATAAGTCTGTCCAATTGTCTACGCTGTCATCAGTTAACCTGATAAGTGTGAAATCAGACAGAACTGTGTTTTGTATATTCTATAATGTTTTCAGTCTTAAAGGGGTCACATTTTGCTAAACCCACTTTTATTAGTCTTTGGTACATTTATTTGTGGATTTGCACCCTAATAGTTAATAAATTTTGAATTTGAACCCTCCAGGTGCTGCAAATCTATCTTCATATTCATTTCGGCAAAAATTGAGCGGATGTCTACAACCCATTTCAATTCCTGCTAATTTGTTACATTTTATAAATAGTTACATCACAACATTTGCACATATAAGGTCAAGACTTCTGATGAACATTTCTCAGAGTACGCCATAATTGTTTGTCAGCAGCAGCGGTTGTAGTCCATTCTGAAAATATGTCCAAACTTCAAGCCGATTACCTAAAATGTGGGGTCATTTGCATTTAAAGGGCTAGCGCTCAAAACGACCTTTCTCATGTCATTACTCAAAAATATGGTTGAAGAGGAGCCTGTAGAGTTTTATTAATGAAGAATTCAGACCCAAGCATAGCATTTACAGTTTATGTAGACCACAGGGAAATGTTTTAAAATGCATAATTCCATTTAAAAAGGCAAAATATCACTCCTTTAAATTGTCTCTATCCCGTTATTGAGTGTGTTTCAGGCCTCAAAACTTTAATTTGCTTATATTTAATAAATAGAATTAAAGTGGTCATTAAAACTAATGAAAGCTCATACACAGCCTTTCAGAACAGGTCCACACTCTCCTGGAAATGGGGTTTGTATGTCGTCATCATATTGCACAGCCCTATTTTGTACTTCCTCCACTATGTCAAAATCAGAGCTAAGAGGCTGTGAAATTTTAAAGAGGCAGTTTCAACCTACTTGTGATATTTATCATTTACCATCTCTACTGCTTTATCTTCTTCCCCAGTGTCCCAGTACTCTCCATCTCCCCTCTACCTAACAAAACTGCATACTTCGTTAGAGACTAAAAATATCTATTACCACCTTCTGAAATCTCACTTTGTTGCTTGAATAATTCATGCCATGTGAGTTACCATGCACAGAAAATGTGGAAAAGGTGTCCAGCAGTTGCTAAGGGAAAAAGCAAAGACACCAACTGTCTCAGCTTTTTATTGTCTGCTAACTGAGGCAAAATAATTCAGCAACATAAAGCAGGAGGTAAATCAGGCCCAAGACAACAGTAAAAGTCTGGTGTGCATCTGCTCCTTAGAGAAATAATGAGATCTGCACTGTACTGACCAGTGTGAAAGCTGGAGCTGGAGGGTGAGCATTTGTGCTTATGATTCTTGCAATGACCATTCCCATCTATACAGACAAACACACAAACTATCAGCTCTTAAATCTGCCACTGCAAGATAGCACTGCATGATTTGGTGAATAAGTCATATCGGTCTTTGTCAGACATGTGATCAACACGGCCCCTCCACCATTTTGGAGGGTTAGTCTCTACGGCTCTGAGGTAAACAACAGAGGTGAACACCAAGGTAGTGAGGATAGTCATATGTTGTTAAACCGCAAAACTGGAGAAACAAAAGAAAAACTAGCAAAAACCTTATAGAAACAAGCATAACAAAGATGCCAGGGAAAGGTATTTTGCTAAATTATCAACAGTTAACAACACTGATCCATACAAGGTAGCAGCTAGCAGCTGGAGACCCGATGCTGCACTGATACCTCCAACCTCATCCATCAATATTACCAACTATCTTGTGTATGATATGAGCGCACACACATTTGATGAGTTCAGAAACTATAAATCTCTTGAAGCTCACAGACATTTCTCCTGCAACAATCAAAACTTCACAATTTTGTGGTTTCATCTCAGCTGTGTGAGGCTATAGCATGCATCTGATAAAGAAAACAATTGGATGTGTTCAAACTGTTCCGCACACTCCCAGTATTGTTTCTGGTGTGTGAGGTGCGCACATTCACACAAGGGTTACCGCACAGCACTGTGACTGAAATTATTTGTACAGTTATCTTAGACTGAACTATTGTTATGTAGTTTGGATTGTTACAGTTTGCACGATTGTTCTGCACTCTGCATCATTGTTAGACAGTTTCACTTTTGTTATGCCATTGTCAAAATCTGGCCTACATTCGGTTTACATACTGTTTATTCATAAAAACGGAAATAGTCAAGATCACAACCGTTTTGGAAAGTAAAAGCGAACATAGTTTATTGTTAAAACAGTGTCAAATACAGTTTTGCACTACAAGGTATACAAAATTCTTTACCATTGTGGACCTCTGATGTTGTTATGTCTTCTGAAGAATATTACTAAACTATAGTTGGGCAATGGTTTGTCAGTGCACAACACGCAGTGACAATTTTACCTTCATATGGTAGTATCATGCTAATAGGAATGGTTCTTATTAACATTTTATATTTTTGAAAAACATTTCCAAACATCCTTTGCAAAGTCTCTCTATCTGGCCATACAATCACACATCATAGGTTTGAATATAAAAATAATACCATGTAAGTGAAGATTCTGTACACTGTCTAGGGAAACCTGAAAGAGATGGGCAAGGTGTGGTGCAGGCAGATCCAATCTGAGATGTATAAAGGTCAAAAGTAGCATTTGAAATGGGGGGAGAATTTTTTTGTGAACACATAATGTAAGGGGCAGCAAAAAAGTAAATAAAGCCATAAATGTTGCCAGGTTTGGTAGACCAGTAGTATTTTGCTTTATCAATATCATCACCCAAAAATCATCAGTGAGCCTCAGCTTGTTGAGCTCATCTTGATATTCCTCCAGCAGGCGGTTCACTTCCACGTGCCTAAGGATACACATATTACATTCAGTCTGTCCCAGCTCCTGAATGGTTCCATTCCCAGAGTTCAACTGGTAACTTTCCTCTGCAGCCTCCTGCTTCCCCTCATCAGTCTGTAGCTGACCGCATTCTGCAGCCTCCTGTGTCCCCTCAGCACTGTCATGTTCATCAGTATGTCCTGTCTCGCTTGTAGTGTGTTGGTGTTCCTCGGCTGTGCTTGGTTAACTCTTCTGGCAGAGTGTGCAGTGTCTGTGGGTCTGATGTCAGTGTGGCCCAAATGCAGGGATCGAGCCCAGTCTGGATCAGCCTCCAACATCTCATATGCAGGTTGACCTGCAATAACATTAGAATTTGAGTACATTTTAAAGTGCTGTACACCATTTCCCTTTGACATACATCACAATTACTTCTAAACTGTCATTAGTCTAGTTAGTAAAGTAGCAGTGGTAGTCAAATGTGTGTGTGCTTGAAAGTGAAATACAAATAAGGTGACAAGGTTTTTGTGAATGCGATGTGCATTCTTAACTACCTTCATACAAGATTGTGCTAAGCACATAAAATTTAGTAAGATTTGACATGACTAGATCAATCAAGGTGTGCTGCCTTCCCTCTGTGTTGTTTACCTGAGTAATAAACAACAATGGTAAAATACAACATCAGCACGAGCAAACTTTATAGGTCAGTCAATTGGCCCATGGAGTCATTATTTAAACAAACAAAAACTTTTATTTTTACCTTTGTGAAAATGCTGAGAGCAAACTCGCACAAAAGAAGACATTGTTGAAAGTGATGTCTCGCTGCAGGAACCCAGGCAATCTGACGTCTCTTTGTTATGTCCTCCATCTGCTGCACATAACCCCTTCTTCCAGGTAGGAAAATGGAAAAATCATATCCCAAGGTTGAACTTCCGACCATTCGAAACACTGGTGTGCAGCCTTTCATGCTACACCAGCGACCCACTTTTCAAGCAAGAAGGACAGATCCAAGCTAAGGTATGTCTAGTCTGTGCTGAATTGCTCTAACCCACCAAAGTGGCAGAACAATCCCGAAATGCACTGTGGTTTTGCAGGTATGACATCACCTGTCAGAGACTGATTGTGATGTGCATATGCACAAATGACATTATGAACCTACTTGGTTGGTTATCAAGGTCATGAGTATGCTGACATGATGACTAATATTTTATAGGATATGAAAACATTCTGAAGTTGACAGGTGTCCTGTAAAGGGCATACTCCATTTGGACATTCTGAATTAGGCCTTTTTCCTGAATGAAACCTATTTATTAAGATGTTCCAAAAGCACATTCTTTGGACATGTACACAGTACATTCAGAATATGTTTCATTTGTGTGTACAGTTGACTGGAGTAGAGACTAAGATCCTGTGGTAGAGCTGGGAGGAGAAACACACAGGCTAATAAACATGATGGAGTATAACAAAAGGTGTTGGATTTATGATCAAACATTGAAAAGCTGAGTTTATCAACAAAATGCCTAAAGAAAAGTACAAGGCCGAGTCCAGTGGAATGTGAATGTGTTCAACAAGTCTTTTTTGAATAAGGGCAAAAAATATTAATATTTTGTGCATGTAAAAATACCAGTGGTCATTGTCTCTTGATCTCAAATACCGTATCAGTATTTTTTCTTGTCCTGCTCGCTAACATCCATTCCATTTGCTCTATCCACAGCATAGTCATGTGACCACAAATTGCACAAACTTCACAGCTGATAATAAAATGAACAGACTCATCGGCCATTTTTTAAAAATGGGTGTAATAACAAGCAGACTGCATACAAACACAAAATATGTTCTCATGTTATACATTTAATTAAACTGCAGCCTTCTGTGATTCTATCATTTCAGAACCTGACATTGTGATTGTGATTTACTGTGCAGCTCTAGTGAATGGAAGCATGTTGGTTTAGAGGTTGATTACATACCAGCCCTCTGTATGGAGTCGGTCAGAATCCTGTCAGCAGTGTCATACTTGGTATGATAGATAAAACCATTCTCAATGAAAGCCAGATCAATACCTGTCAAAAAAAAAGTAATTCAAATGAATACACATAATGCAAAGCATGAAGAAACAGGTGTATACAAGTTCAACGAACACAATGTGATTCTGTAAGTATCGACATCTCCAAATTAAAACTATAGCAAACAATGTAGTGGGTGGAAGTGGAGGAGTTTAAGTATCTTGGGGTCTTGTTCACGAGTGAGGGAAGGATGGAGCATGAGATTGACAGACGGATCGGTGCAGCGTCTGCAGTGATGCAGTCGCTGTACCGGTCGGTTGTGGTGAAGAAGGAGCTGAGCCAAGAGGCGAAGCTCTCGATTTACCGGTCAATCTACGTTCCTACCCTCTACCCATCTACTTCCTACCCTATGGTCATGAGCTTTGGGTCATGACCGAAAGGACAAGATCCCGGATACAAGCGGTCGAAATGAATTTCCTCCGCAGGGTGGCTGGGCGCACCCTTAGGGATAGGGTGAGGAGCTCAGTCACCAGGGAGGAGCTCGGAGTAGAGCTGCTGCTCCTCCGCGTCGAGAGGGGCCAGCTGAGGTGGCTCGGGCATCTGTTTCGGATGCCTCCTGGACGCCTCCCTGGGGAGGTGTTCCGGGCATGTCCCACCGGGAGGAGACCTCGGGGAAGACCCAGGACACGTTGGAGAGACTATGTCTCTCGGCTGGCCTGGGAACACCTCGGGGTCCCCCCGGAAGAGCTGGAGGAGGTGTCTGGGGAGAGGGAAGTCTGGGCATCCCTGCTTAGACTGTTACCCCCGCGACCCAGTCCCGGATAAGCGGTGGATAATGGATGGATAGATGGACAATGTAGTGGGAGTAGTAAATGACATAACATACTGTGGAATCATGGGAGCTGTTATTTTCACCACCATAGCCCATGAAAATGTCTCTGATTTATCCACAAATTTCATGCATTGCAATGTGAACGTGCCCGATTATGGAGTCATGTAGAAATGTCAAAAATCGATGTTCTGAATGTAATGTTTTAATAATATTGACGGTGTAATTAACTAAGAGGGCGGAATTAAAGTGCGACCACTGCGCTGCCCTGAACACTTTACAGCAACACAAAATGATGTCAGAAAAAACAATCAATGCAGTGCCTATAACTATGTTAAAAGCAAGTACAGTACAGGCCAAAAGTTTGGACACACCTTCTCATTCTTTGCATTTTCTTTATTTTCATGACTATTTACATTGTAGATTCTCACTGAAGGCATCAAAACTATGAATGAACACATGTGGAATTATGTACTTAACAAAAAAGTGTGAAATAACTGAAAACATATCTTATATTCCAGTTTCTTCAAAGTAGCCACCCTTAGCTCTGATGACTGCTTTGCATACTCTTGCCATTCTCTTGATGAGCTTCAAGAGGTAGTCACCTGAAATGGTTTCCTAACAGTCTTGAAGAAGTTCCCAGAGATGCTTAGCGCTTGTTGGCCCTTTTGCCTTCACTCTGCGGTCCAGCTCACCCCAAACCATCTCGATTGGGTTCAGGTCCAGTGACTGTGGAGGCCAGGTCATCTGGCGCAGCACTCCATCACTCTCCTTCTTGGTCAAATATCCCTCACACAGCCTGGAGGTGTGTTTGGGGTCATTGTCCTGTTGAAACATAAATGATGGTCCAACTAAACGCAAACCGGATGGAATGGCATGTCACTTCAGGATGCTGTGGTAGCCATGCTGATTCAGGTTGCCTTCAATCTTGAATAAATCCCCAACAGCGTCACCAGCAAAGCACCCCCACACCATCACACCTCCCCCTCCATGCTTCACGGTGGGAACCAGGCATGTAGCATCCATCCGTTCACCTTTTCTGCGTCAACACAAAGACACGGCGGTTGGATCCAAAGATCTCAAATTGGACTCATCAGACCAAAGCACAGATTTCCACTGGTCTAAGGTCCATTCGTTGGGTTTCTTGGCCCAAATAAATCTCTTCTGTTTGTTGCCTCTCCTGAGCAGTGGTTTCCTAGCAGCTATTTGACCATGAAGGACCTGATTCACGCAGTCTCCTCTTAACAGTTGTTGTAGAGATGTGTGTGCTGCTAGAGCTCTGTGTGGTATTCATCTGGTCTCTAATCTGAGCTGCTGTTAATTTGTGATTTCTGACGCTGGTGACTCAGATGAACTTATCTTCAGCATCAGAGGTGACTCTTGGTCTTCCTTTCCTGGGGCGGTCCTCATGTGAGCCAGTTTCGTTGGAGCGCTTGATGGTTTTTGCGACTGCACTTGGGGACACATTCAAAGTTTTTGAAATTTTCTAGACTGACTGACCTTCATTTCTTAAAGTAATGATGGCCACTCGTTTGTCTTTACTTAGCTGATTGGTTCTCGCCATAATATGCATTCTAACAGTTGTCCAGTAGGGCTGTCAGCTGTGCATCAACCTGACTTCTGCACAACACAACTGATGGTCCCAACCCCATCAATAAGGCAAGAAATTCCACTAAGTAACCCTGACAAGGCACAGCTATGAAGTGAAAACCATTTCAGGTGACTACCTCTTGATGCTCATCAAGGGAATGCCAAGGGTGTGCAAGGCAGTCATCAGAGCTAAGGGTGGCTACTTTGAAGAAACTAGAATATAAGATATGTTTTCAGTTATTTCACACTTTTTTGTTAAGTACATAATTCCACATGTGTTCATTCATAGTTTGATGCCTTCAGTGAGAATCTACAATGTAAATAGTCATGAAAATAAAGAAAATGTGAAGAATGAGAAGGTGTGTCCAAACTTTTGGCCTGTACTGTATATGGAAAGATTTGGTTTCTATGAAGTTGAGGGGAAAGGGGAACTGGACAAAAGCTACAGTATTTGCTGGGTATGTTGAGCACCAATGAAGTATTTTGGGAACACGACGAACATGAATAAGCATCTCCCTGTTGGTTCTTTGCAATCCAATATGTTGCCAGGTACAGTTGTCCTCAAAATTACTCATCCCTTTGCCATTTTTTGTTTTTGTGATGAAATGAATAAGTTTCGTCAAGTTTGTTTGTGACTTATACACTCCTTATCAAAATTTTAAGACTGGATGAAAAATTGCATTAATTTACATTTTGCACTGTTGTATTTTAAGAAGGTTCTAAGTAGAGCTTCAAAATGTAAAAGAAGAAATAAGAGTAAGACAAAACAAAAATTTGAGTAAGCAATTTATTGAAAACAACAGTTAAACTGAAAAAGGCTGTTCATCTGCTGATCAAAAGTTTAAGACCACAGCCTTTAAAAGCCAAATCTGCACAAAAATGTGGATTCAATGTCATTTTCTGTCAGGTATTCACATTTTTATGACCTCCTGATGGCAAAGGCAAGGCCAAAAAATTCAAGTGGCAGACCCAAAAAAATTTCACTGGTGCCCCTGTATATTTTTTAGGGCTGTCAAAAGTAACAAATCAGCATGGATTAATCCATCATCATGATTAATCTGATTCAAAATTTTAATGCAATTAAGTCATCTGCAGAGCAGAATGACATCGCATTTCGGGCAGTTTGTCCAAGTAGAGTTACCATCGGTCATGTGCAAATGGGCAGTTGATCTGGTTGTGACAGGCAGTAGAACCAACCAATAAAGATGGAAGACACTACACAGCATGCTGGCCCTCTGGGTGGGAAATTTTAGTACAAAAAAAACTCCAAGAGTCGACCGTCATAAAGTATTGTGCACACTCTGCAGGAAGGGGTTTTCTTTTCACTGGAGCACTTCCATCTTAAAATATCACATTAACACGAAACACGTTAGTTGGGGATTCTACTAGCATTCTGGCTAACACGTCCCCCAGCATGCGACCAAGATGTTAAGTGCATATATATTCCCTTCCTTCTTGAGTCTGTTTGCTCATGCAAAATGAAATGTGATCAATATAGATCAACAATGAATGATATTTAATCGCAATAAATCAAAATTAATCCACAGTAACCCTATGAATAATCTGATTAAAAATTTACTTGTTTGAAACCACAAATTATAACATAACGTGCCCCGCACTTGAAAACCCTTGGCCTTCAGTCCACACCAGGGTTTCTCAACTTTTTTTTGAACCAAGCCCACTAACGACATTATCAGGCTACTGGCACCAGCCCATGCCCAAAAAATTTGTGGGATGGGGGGTGGGACGTACTTCTACAATTAACACGACGGACCTGTATGTGGAGGATGTGGTGGTTTATATAGCGAGTGAACCACTGGTTCTCCACTGGTGCATGCCAAAGTTTTTGCATATACGGACAGACAGACAGACGGACAGACAACGAACTGATGACAATACCCTGTGGCAAGGGCTGAGGGTAAAAAGGGAAGTGGACTGTGTGTGTGTTTCAGGCATCACACAAATCCTGAAAGAGCTGACTCCTGCAGTTTGGTATACTTATGTATTCTTGTCAAGGAAGAGATGAGTAAAAACGGCAAGTTGATAGGGCCAGTATTTTGGGAGATATTAGTTATTTTGGAACACCATACCATTACAATCACGTTGCTATGCAAATGACGGTTGATAGGAAGCACAGTACCACACTGCATGACGGGAAATGAAGTTAAAAACAGAATGACACATTTACTAACTTCAGTCCCTAGATATTGGTATTAATTGCTGTATGGCATACTTACGTATTTTTGTTCAAGGATGAGACTAGCAAAAATGGCAAGTTGATAGAACCAACATGTTTGGGAGATATTAGTAATTTTGGAAAACAATAGCCTTACAATCACATTGCTATGCCCATGACAGTTCACAGGAAGCGCAGTACTATGCTGCGTGACTGGAAATGAAGTTAAAAACAGGAAACGATGCATTTACTAACTTCAGTCCCTAGATATTGGTATTAATATATCAATTGTCATTTAAAATTTTAAAGAATGATCGGTCAATTTTACGTTCAAGCCAGGCACGAAGTAAAATCTGTTTGTTGGTTATGGTAATGGGAGTCAGGCAAATAATGCAGACGAAAGTTTGTTCGTGAATATAGACCAGATTTTGTTGAAACGAGTACTTTTGAGATTGAGTGAAGCGGACCATTTTTTCAACCTAAAATTTCATAAATTAAGATTCTTTATTTATCTATTTTTTTAAGATACGACTTTATTCCCTCAATATTATGACTGTCATTTCTCATATATCACTTTATTCTCGTAAAATTATGACTTTTTGTGTTCGACTTTATTCTCATGAAATACAGGTTTCATCGCGATATTTACGACTTATTCTCATAGTGACAAGTGTTTTTATTTCTTATGTGGCCCTATATGCCGTTGTAGTTAACAGGTTCTTCCAGTATGGAATATTTAGCTGATGTCTGGTTTTCCAGTGGAGAACGATTATCTTCTTTGCGACAGTTAGGGCTGGAATAATATTGTTTTAGTCAGTGTAATGGTCTATAGGGGGTGGAGGATGGATTAAAAAAAAAAAAAAAAGAAAGGTTATTGGTACAAATGTTGAAACATGTTCACTGGGCTTAGGATAGCGACCCTAAAATGTGGCTGCCAGCTCGGCCAGACTCTGTTTACATCGGATGCATATGTCCGAGTTCGAGAATGTGGGCGACAAAGACATGAAATAAACATACCAATTCACTAGAATCCGTTTAAAAGCTTGTTGACATTTCATACAAAGGTTAGCGCCAACACTGATCACAGTTTCTACTTTTGTCAGTTCTAGTTCAGTTATCTTGTGTATCAATTGCATTCATGCCCTACCCCCCCTTCTCTCTCTTACTCCAACGGGTCAAGGCAGATGGTTTCTGTTGTTAAAAGGGAAGTTTTTCCTCGCCACTGTCCCAGCCCCAGGTGTTTGTTCCTGGAGGATTCTTTTGGGTTTCTGTAAATTGGCTTGAGCGTCTGGTTTCGACCGGCTCTATTTGTAAAGTGTCATGAGATAACTGTTGTTATGATTTGGTGCTATATAAGTAAAATTTGATTGGATTTGACCAGTATCAATTATTTCAAATTTATTGTGTTCCTTCTGTCTTCTTCTTCTTGCCATGCGCTCAGCCATAGCTTATACCTTGTTCTTTTCATGAAAAACTGCTCCTTTTTCCCCCTCAAACATTTTCCATTGTATATCTATGACATTGGATTGTATTAGGATTATACAGGCCCCAGTCTTCCCAAAAGGTTTTATTATTCACATTTTCGTTAAAAAGTTGTCAAAAAATAGTGGGAAGAATATGACAACCACCGTGCAAACACAACAACGAAGTCAGTGTTTATAATATGTGAATCTGTTTGCGCAAGTACACCTTCTGCTGGTAGTGAGTTGGAGCTCCTCTATGTAGCATTGACATGGTTCAAAACACCGGTCCGAA
Organism: Sphaeramia orbicularis; assembly: GCF_902148855.1. Classification (NCBI taxonomy): domain Eukaryota; kingdom Metazoa; phylum Chordata; class Actinopteri; order Kurtiformes; family Apogonidae; genus Sphaeramia; species Sphaeramia orbicularis. The sequence goes on along the minus strand of NC_043968.1, from coordinate 66,246,621 downwards.
CAAGGTACTTCCTTAGCTCACAGTCCAATGTAATTGAGAGGAACCCTTGGCACCACACCATGGCATCTGGCACCGTGCTGTGGTACCTGGTACCAACCCTTGGTACCGAGCTGAGCTGTGGTACCGAGCCATGATCCCACGGCCCCATGGCACCTGGCACCTAGCATTGGCCTCGAGGTGCCGCGGCACCGCACCACCGGCACCTGGAGCGAGGCACCACCGCGGTGCCACGGCACCTGGCACCGACGTGCCGCGACACCTGGCACCAAGCCGTGGTACCACGGTGCCACGGCACTGGCACTGAGCCGTAGTACCGCGGTGCCACGGCACCTGGCACTGAGCCGTAGTACTGCGGTGCCACAGCACCTAGCGAGGTGCCACGGCACCACCGAGGCCGGGCCAACGGTAGGTGCTGTGGTACCCACAGTAATACGGCTCGGTGCCAGGTGCCGTGGCACCGCGGTGGTGCCTTGGCTCGAGGGTGCCGGTGGTGCCGCGGCACCCCGGGGCCAACGCTAGGTGCCGTGGCACCGCTGTAACATGGCTCGGTGCCAGGTGCCATGGCACTGCGGTACCAGGGCTCAGTGCCAGGCGCCATAGCACCGTGGTGCACCACCGAGGTGCCGCGGTACCACCGGCACCTCAAGCCGAGGCACCACCGTGGTGCCATGGCACCTGGCACCGAGCTGTGGTACCGCGGTGTCACGGCACCTAGCAGTTGGCCCCGGGGTGCCACGGCACCACCGGCACCTTGACCCGAGGTGCCGCGGCACCGAGCCGTGGTACCGGAAGTGAGCCACCGGCGGTGTCGGTGCCTCAATATGCACTCGCTGTCTCTCGTGTTCTTTCAGCTTGTATGCTTCTCCTTGCTTCTCCAGATGTAGGCAACTTCCATGTGGCTAAACAACTCCATCTTTGTTCATCAGATCAGAGGACTGATGACCCAAACCTAGGATCTTGGTTAAGAAGAGCTCTAGCAAATGCTTGACAAGCCTCCTGATGTTTCATCCTGAGTTGTGGCATCTTCCTGGTCTGCAGTCCTTGAATTTCCCTCTGGATTAATAAAGTATCTATCTATCTATCTATGGAGACCTCCTTTGTGCAATACTCGCTGGATGGTTGCCTGTGATACCTTCCTACCTTTGTTATGGTGGTGACAACATAATGCCATGGTTATAACCTATAATGCTAGGATGCTTATCTGTTAGTGGCACCGGACATCTCATCAAGTTACAAGGGCCTAATGAATTTAACATGACTACATCACATCCTGGATGACGAAAACAAAGTGCTGAGAACTCCAGCTTGGTCCTGATTGGACGTCCCAGCAGGACAATGAGCATACCGCCAACATAGTGCAGCAGTGGTTCAAGGACATGGGCCAGTCAAAGTCCTGACCGAAACTATATAGAGAATCTGTGGAGGGAGCTGAAGACCAG